>NW_028318253.1:1200000-1500000 GCF_062004578.1 Staurois parvus
ATGTAGGTGGCATATTTTTGCATGATATAATATTTTCATATATATATATATATATATATATATATATATATATATATATATATATATTAGTATGTTACCATTTCTGTATGTCTGCCCCTTAAATTCTCTTTGTCTCTATCACCCTGTCTGTATCTCTCCCCCTTCTTTATTTCTTCTCCTCGCTCTCCCTGTGATAATCTGTCTCATTTTCCGTATCCCTGCAGTGAGGACATCCAGCAAGCCTGTTCAATGTGCGTCACAACCAGACATAACCCAGACACTGAAAACTGCGCACTTACAAACTTGGAAGTGGGATTGGACCCAGCTACCTGAATAATAACCTTAGGCCTCCCGTCATCACCCATCCTACAGATCGCTTTGGCTCTTCCTGTCACCTGTTCAATGCTTTAGATTGCAAGCTCCTTTGACCAGTTCACTCAATCCTATTGTAGATTCATTGTTCCTATTTCTTTCAATATGGGAATAATAACCCTAAACCTCCCGTCATCACCCATCCTATGGATCCCTTTGACTCTTCCTGCCACCTGTTTATTGGTTTAGATTGCAAGCTCCTTTGACCAGTTCACTCGATCCTATTGTACATTCCTTTATCTTAGTGCAGATTCATTCATCCTATTGTTTTCAATACCTGAATGATAACCCTAAGCCTCCCATCATCACCCATCCTATGGATCCCTTTGGCTCTTCCTGTCACCTGTTCATCGCTTTAAATGGTAAGCTCCTTTGATCGGTTCTCTTGATCCTATTGCATGTTCCTTTATCTTAGCAAAGATTCATTGATCCTATTTTTTCAATACCTAAATGATAACCCTTAGCCTCCTGTCTTTACCCATCCTACAGATCACTTTGGCTTCTCCTGTCACCTGTTCATCACTTTAGATTGCAAGCTCCTTTGACCAGTTCACTCGATCTTATTGTAGATTCATCGATCCTATTTCTTTCAATATGGGAATAATAACCCTAAGCCTCCTGTCATCACCCATCCTATGGATCCCTTTGGCTCTTCCTGTCACCTGTTCATGGCAAGCTCCTTTGACGGGTTCACTCGATCCTATTGTACATTCCTTTATCTTACTACAGATTCATTGATCCTATTTCTTTCAATACAGGAATAATAACCATGAACCTCCAATTATCACTCATCATATGGATTCTTTTGGCTCTGTCACCTGTTCATTGCTTAGATTGCAAGCTATTTTGGCCAGTTCACTCAATCCTATTGTACATTCCTTGATCCTAGTGTAGATTCATTGATCCTATTTCTTACAATACCTGAATAATAACCATAAGCCTCCCAGTGTCACCCATCCTATAGATCCCTTTGACTCTTCCTGTCACTTGTTCAATGCTTAGATTGCAAGCTCCTTTGGCCAGTTCACTTAATGCTATTGTACATTCCTTGATCTTAGTGTAGATTCATTGATCCTATTTGACCTATTTCCTATTTGATTCTATTTGATCCTATTTCTTTCAATACCTGAATAATAACCCTCAGCCTCCCGTCATCACCCATCCTACGGATCCCTTTGGCTCTTCCTGTCACCTGTTCATCAGTTTAGATGGCAAGCTCCTTTGACCAGTTCACTTGATCCTATTGTAGATTCATTGATCCTATTTCAATAGGGGAATAATAACCCTCAGCCTCCCGTCATCACCCATCCTACGGATCCCTTTGGCTCTTCCTGTCACCTGTTCATCGGTTTAGATGGCAAGCTCCTTTGACCAGTTCACTTGATCGTATTGTAGATTCATTGATCCTATTTCAATAGGTGAATAATAACCCTCAGCCTCCCGTCATCACCCATCCTACGGATCCCTTTGGCTTTTCCTGTCTCCTGTTCATCAGTTTAGATGGCAAGCTCCTTTGACCAGTTCGCTTGATCCTATTGTAGATTCATTGATCCTATTTCAATAGGGGAATAATAACCCTCAGCCTCCCATCGTCACCCATCCTACAGATCACTTTGGCTCTTCCTGTCACCTGTTCACTGCAGATTGTTAGCTCCTTTGACCAGTTCACTTGATCCTATTGTACAGTCCTCACGTCTGTTATATATTCCTTGATCCTATTGTATGTTCTTTAAATTGTTTAATTATGTTTCTGTAAAAAAAAAAAAGGGGGGGAAAGGATGCCCTAAGCAATAAGATCTCAACTGTCATTTGAGATACCATATCTCAAGATACCATAGAGAAAGGAAGACTATGATTCAGGCAACACCCAATTTTCCTTTTCCTTCCAGTGGAGTGTTTGTTTTTGGGAAGGAACTACAGGTCACAGCATGCCCCATCAGCATGCTGGCTGCAGCAGGTCTCCAGCTACAATTTCTTGTGCAAGTCTTACTATACATAATGTATTAATATAAAAACAATGGCAGTTATATTCAACGATTACCCCACATGCAACAAATTTGCCAGATTTTTGTTTGCAAGCCATCCATAATCGCTACCATTTCTGCAAGGAATGAGGAACAATCGGCGCCGTCGCAGGATCTGTTACAAAAATTACCCCTCATGCTGAAAAATGTCTGTGACCACATTTTGTTCAAAATTTTACAAATTACTTTGGGAATAGTCATTCCTCTGCGATCTTTTATTCAGTTTATATAATCATGCCAGAAATTCTTTTGGAATATAATGATCAGTTCTCTAGAGAGCGTTTTTTTTAAGTTCTGCATTAATAGTAGCTTTGGTTTGAGAACACTGAATGAGGTATGCACTGCATTAACCTGTTGGGTTTTCTTTTTTTGGGGGGGGGGGTTGCATTGATGGCTAATTAATAACATGTACACATTAATCTAAGCTACCCGCTGATGTCCTGGGCAGGTGCATGCTGCAGGTCATATATATTGTAAGATTCATGCAGGTGTCTATAGAAGGAACAGATGTTAATGGATGGATGGATTTTCAGCTAGCAAAGAATGTCCTCACCTCCTCCCAGAAAAGCAGCTACGAGCCAGAGGACGGTCACAGACGCAGCCATGGTGCTTGCAGAGCTTTGGGTTACTGCGAAGCTGCTTCAATGCTCTCGATCATCCCATTCTAAAGGGTGTGGCATTTTATACGCAGAATGCAAGGGGGGAGATGGAACGGATTTTGTACAGGCAGAACAGGGGAGGAGGGGAGCAGACCAATAAGATTTCGGCCAGGGGAAGATTTGTGCGTCATGTTACAAAATGCAAAACCTCCTTAGTAGCAGAATCATTGGGCCTGGATCGCTTTATGTCCCCTCCTACAAGACACTATAAAAAAGGAGGTGGTTGGGGGGGGGGGGTTGCCCCAGTTTTAAGAACTGAAGACCCCCTTATTTTTATGCGCATTCGGATAACTCTTTCGCTGCCGTGGCCGCCCTTTCAATGGCTGTCAGTAGGACTTTATTTTATTACCCCCCAAAAAGTTAACAGTTTCAGTGCCTTTGTTAGCATGGATGAGCAGACTCAGGATTCTGCTGAGCAATGAGATGGAATGGTGGGTTTACCCCTTGCGTGAAAAGAGCAATGGAGGAGGCAGGCAGCTGCAAGGCGGCGGTGTAAAGGGGCTTTATGCATCGTGGCCCCCCTTAAACCCCTTGTCGTATTTAGCTGGCAGTACCACCGTCAAACCTGACCCATTTAAGTGAATGGGGCCAAACTGCAGTTACGTGCAATGCACTTGGTTGTGGAACGGTGGTTCAGCCTTTTCAGGGTTAAAACAGGTGGTGAGGTGGCAACATATCGCTTTCCAGCTGCCAGTCGTGGTGGATGGCTTTTCAGAGTGTCAGCAAGGCTTTAAAGTGTTACTAAACCCAGGACCCTGCATTCACTATATCTGGTCTCCCCAGACCCTGCATTCACTATATCTGGTCTCACCAGACCCTGCATTCACTATATCTGGTCTCCCCAGACCCTGCATTCACTATATCTGGTCTCCCAGGACCCTGCATTCACTATATCTGGTCTCACCAGACCCTGCATTCACTATATCTGGTCTCCCAGGACCCTGCATTCACTATATCTGGTCTCCCCGGACCCTGCATTCACTATATCTGATCTCCCCGGACCCTGCATTCACTATATCTGGTCTCCCAGGACCCTGCCTTTACTATATCTGGTCTCCCCGGACACTGCATTCATTATATCCGGTCTCCCCGGACCCTGCCTTTACTATATCTGGTCTCCCCGGACCCTGCATTCACTATATCTGGTCTCACTGGACCCTGCATTCACTATATCTGGTCTCCCAGGACCCTGCATTCACTATATCTGATCCCCCGGACCCTGCATTCACTATATCTGGTCTCCCAGGACCCTGCATTCACTATATCTGGTCTCCCCGGACCCTGCATTCACTATATCTGGTCTCCCAGGACCCTGCATTCACTATATCCGGTCTCCCCGGACCCTGCATTCGCTATATCTGGTCTCCCCAGGACCCTGCATTCATTATATCCGGTCTCCCCGGACCCTGCATTCACTATATCTGGTCTCCCAGGACCCTGCATTCACTATATCCGGTCTCACCGGACCCTGCATTCACTATATCTGGTCTCCCTGGACCCTGCATTCACTATATCTGACTCATCGGACCCTGCATTCACTATGTCTGGTCTCCCTGGACCCTGCATTCACTATATCTGGTCTCCCCGGACCCTGCATTCACTATATCTGGTCTGCCTGGACCCTGCATTCACTATATCTGGTCTCCCACAGTACACACAAATGGAAATGCAATTCGTTTAGTAAATACAAACTGCTAAGTACATTTTCAGCAGTTAGAGCAGTCTTGTGACTTCTATTAGTGTTCAGCCAAGCACTATCTAAAGCTTGTAGAAGGAGTGTTCTTTCTGTTCTAGGAGGATTCAGGACCCCTGATCTCTGACCAGTGCTGATTGGCTCTGTGATGATCACATGCACTCTCCGGAGGAGAAAAAAAAGACTCTCTAGCAATACACACCAAACTGAACATGTGCAAAAAGCCTATGGTTCAGTTTGTCTTATCAGGAGATAAGAGGTGGTCACTTGAAAAAGGAGAGGAACAGAGAAGAAAGGATCAAAGAGCCTTTTTACACAATGCAGAGAATTAACCCCGTAGGTTCCACGGTGAGTATAACAAGCATGCTTTACTGCATATACAGACTGATTTTACTGCTTTGGGTTTAGTAACACTTTAACAAGGCTCAACTTATTCCAGTCTCATCCATTAGGAAGTGGTCCTGGAACCTCAATATAGCACAAAAAAGACTATTAGGACCACATCTATTGCTCATAGTAGTCTTTTAGACCTGATATCATGTGTACTCTCCATCGCTCCAGGAAATAAATTGCCAAAGGGAAGCAAAGGGGACCAGGACAGAGGTGGCCTAAAGATAATGCTTTAGGGGTGCAGCCCTCTTCAGATGGGGGAATCAACGGCTGGAAAAAGAGCAGACAGGTGGCATACACACCTAGTGCATTATTTAAAATTTATTCAAAGATATAAAAGACAAAAACATACTCACAGACAAAGCATGTATAAAAAGCTTTTGCATAATGGAGATGGTGTTCCAACTGTCAGTGCGGTCAGGAGGCTGACGTGTTTCGGGGAAGCTCAGAGCTGCTCAAGGAAAGGGACTTGTCCCTGAAACACGTCAGCCTCCTGACCGCACTGACAGTTGGAACACCTTGCCCGCTGTTGCGGCCATCTCCATTATGCAAAAGCTTTTTATACATGCTTTGTCTGTGAGTATGTTTTTGTCTTTTATATCTTTGAATAAATCTTAAATAATGCACTAGATGTGTGCCCCACCTGTCTGCTCTTTTTCCAGTCTTTTAGACCTGTTTAGACAGCAGTTACCAGGCACAACAGAGAGGCTCCCATTGGAAGGTGCCATTGTTTGACTGTCTGACTTAGGCTTGGTTCACAGTACTGGGTGCGGCACAGTGTGCGCGTTTCGGTGCTTTTTATTTGCATTTCTGTCACATGTCGGGCAGCCCATTCATTCCGATAGGCTGAAAAGAAGTTCTTGACCCTTTTCCAAAATCATGCCGTAATGAAATGCATGGTGCTGTGGTTAGCAGATGCATTGGAGTGCCATTAAGTATTGATGTTACCGCCGAGCGCATGCTAAAGGGCAGCACATTTCTGTGCATGGTAAGTGCCAGGGGCGGACTGACCATTTGGAAACTTGGGCACTGCCCGAGGGCCTGGGGTCAGTAGGGGGCCCCATGAGATGCCCCCTGGTACCTTTTTCATAGGCTTTTTTGAGTTTGGGCAAGGACACAGGGGCCCCATGATCACCTATTGCCTGGGGGCCCCATGAGTTGTCAGTCCGCCCCTGGTAAGTGCACAATCTTGTTCACGTTCCCAACCTGCACTAATGTGAATCTAGCCTTAAGCTGGCCATACACAGTAACATTTTTGTTTCCACGTTTGTAGCAAAATCGTTCATCATCACAATCAACCTCGTCAGGAGTCTCATTCAAATTAAATTTTTGGCCAGACCTGCTATATATTATACTTTATAATTAAAGTGCTTCCAATCCAGGAAGCAGTGGGCAGGACTAGGTGTGGCCGGGTGACAACTGACAAGCTACAGGCTGGTGGATTAGCACTGACAATGCCGATAGCCACGCCCCCCGCGACATCATCTCCTCCCACTGTCGTGCAAGCAGGGATAGCCTATATGAGAATGACAACTGCTCTGAATCCTGTAGTTTTGCCACACCATCATAGGAAGCAGTGTTACAATGAACACTTAGTAAGATGGGTCCCTTGTGGTGCTGATTCTTCTTTTTTTTTCATACTGTAGAAATGCAATCCAGATGCATTTCCGCATGTGCGTTTTGGAAGCGTTTCGGTGCGGTTTTGATGCGTTTTTGACATGTTCCGGTGCGTTTTTGATTTGTTCTGGTTAATTTTTCCCCCTTTCTTTTTCTTTAATTTAAATAGGGACATGTGCATTCCAGTGCATTCCAGTGAGTTTTTGGTGTGTTTTTTTATGCATTTTACTGCGTTCCAGTACAGTTCTGTGCAGGAAAAATGCAGCCTATTCTACTTTTTTTTCTGCACTCGGGACGCACTGGAACTGCAAGCACTGATGTGAACTATGGAATTGACAACCATATCAGGGGCAGACTGACAACTCATGGGGCTCCTGTGTCCTCGCCCACACTCAAACCACACCCAAAAAAGCCTATGAAAGGTACCAGGGACATCTCATGGGGCCCCCTACTGACCCCGGGCCCTCGGGCAGTGCCCAAGTTCCCCAATGGTCAGTCCGCCCCTGAACCATATAACCTACTTTCTTTACAATTTGGATGCAGAAAAAAATGCTTGTAGTGTGAACTGGCCCTTAATAAGATTTCTACTCTGTTCTGCATTTCTTCGCCTCCCTCCCCCGCCTGCACCATCATAATCTTTCAGTGCAGAAGGGGTTAATACAGCTAAAGGTCTGTCAGAAGCTCTTACTAGGAACCCCCCCCCCTTCTCGCTGCTGTCATCTACTGGAGCGGAGGGGTTAATACAGCTAAGGGGCTGTCCGGAGCTACCATAAAGAGATCTCAACTATGCATGCCCTTTCTTGCCTAGTCTGCCATTCATAGAAGTCATGCTACATCTTCTATGAATGACACAGGATCTCTGAATGGAGGGAGCAGAACCAGGGGTGGACTGACCATTTGAGCACTCAGGCACTGCCCGAGGGCCCAGGGTCAGTAGGGGGCCCCATGAGATGCCCCTGGTACCTTTCGTTGTCTTTTTCATAGGATTGTTTGGGTGTGGAAGAGGACACAGGGGCCCCATGATCCTCTATTGCCCCGGGGCCCTATGAGTTGTCAGTCCATCCCTGGGCAGAACTATCAATCACTTGCCCATCCTCTATTCATAGATCTCGTGTCATTCATAGAAGCTGTAGTATGGTTTCTATGAATGACAGGTCTGCCAGGAAAGGACGGGCATAGTTGCGTTCTCTTTATGGGAGCTCCTGACAGCTGCACCAGTAGATGACAGTAGTAAGAAATGGAGGGGGCAAGACCAAGAAAGATTCCTAATAATAGAGAATTAGCACAAGGGACATATCCTACTAACTGCAAATTATGTCCTTTGTACTGAATTTTCTATTTGTGTTTTTGGCTGCACTTAGGCTTTAATGGGAAGCCATTTGATATAATACCCAGTTATCTTGCCATGAAGGTCATTTCTTGTGTCCATGTCTTCCAAATATGCTCCTGCATTGTCAACCTGTCACATGAGTTTCCATTGTAAACACCAAATATACATCAGCATGGTCCACTGTGCCTATAGTGAATGCAAAGAGGGATGCAGTGGCACTAAGATGCAACAAAGGATAAAAAGGTTAAAATAGTATTCTATAAAGGGAATGGCAATTATTTAATAAATATAGTATTTGAGCAAACTAAATATCATACTGTTAGGGTTTTAATTTACTTATAACCAGGGCTTTTTTTCAAAGTGAACGCTGGGGAAAGCAGTTCGGACACCTGCAGCGATGAATGTATGTAATAGTATGGGGAGCTGGGGTGTGTTGGAGGGTCTATTAATGATGGCTGCTGGGGGCCCTATTGTTGCATGGTGGTATATTGTTGCTGGGGAGGTCTATTGTTGCTGATGGGGATCTATTGTTGCTAGGGGGTCAATTGTTACTGGAAGGAGTCTATTGTTTCTGGCTGCTGGAGAGTCTGTTGATGCTGGCTGCTGGGAAATCTGTTGTTGCTGTGGGGTATTTTGTTGTTGGGGTCCACTGTTGCTGGGAGGTCTATTGTTGCTGAGGGAGGGTCTATTGCTGCTGGCTGCAGGGGATCTATTTTACTGCTTTTCTTGCTGTCATGAACACATTCCTTACAAATTACTTAGCACCACAAAACGATACTTGGCTTCATATTCTCTGAAAGGCATGGTACTGGGAGGTGGGTAGGGGGTGGAACCAAGGGACAGTGTTTGGAGGTGGGTAGGGGGAGGGGACAAGGAGAAAAAAGGCCCTGCTTATAACAAACCTTCACTGACCTCTGTAGCTGAAGACACTCTGAAGCAATTCATCATAGTTCACAGCAGAAGAACTAAAGTCTGTCCAGCAACTCAGCTGCTCCTGCTCCCACCTTCCAGCAGTGGCTCAGCAGCCCAGCTTCCCCCTTCAAGCAGTAAATCAGCAATTGAGCTCAACCTGCTCCCCCCTTCCAGCATAATTCATAATCCCAGCATCCTATGCTCCTCCTCCGGGTAGTGACTTGGCAGCTCACCCTGTTCCCCTTCCCAGCAGTAACTCATCTGTTTAGCTGTTTAGCTCCCCCTGATCCCTCCTCCCAACAGTGACTCAGCAGCTCAGCTCATCCTGTTCCCCTTCCCAGCATTAACACAGCAGCTTATCTCCCCCTGCTACCACCTCCCAGCAGGGGTATATTTACCAAAAGGCAACCAAGGCAATTGCCTAGGGCGGCATTTTTATAGAGGGGCATCATTGTCCCCGGGAAGAAGGGACATATGCCTCATGAGGACCAGGTGGAACCCGAGATGGTGTTGGTGGGTGCTCGTGTAAGGCTCTCTTGGGTGGGGGGGGATGGGGCAGGGGTGTTCTTGGTCACTGTCAGGCTCTCTCTGTGGGAATGGGAGGGGGGTTAGGGAGTCTGGTGTTGGTTGGTGTCAGCCTCTCTCCGGGAGGTGGCATCCAATTTGTGTGTTGCCTAGGGCAGCACAAAACCTAAATACACCGTGTTCCAAATTATTATGCAAATTATATTTTTCTCATTTACCTAAATAATTGATGTAAATAACAGTCAGCATAATTCTCATGTTATCAACTATTAAGAGTACAATTCACATTTTACTGAACAAACCTCCTAATGATAACAGGATTTTTGTTAAACATAAAACACTTCCAATGCTCTGTTCCAAATTATTACGCACAGTAAGTTTCAAAACACTTTATAGGTTGTAAAGAACTGAAAATTGTCATTTGTTGTGTTTGCAGCATATTTACTGAAATCAAAAGCTATTTTAATCAAACTTTTAACAACATTTTAACTTTTTAAACATTTGAACAGGTCACGTTACATTTTAACATAGGACCCCTTATTTGATAGCAGCTTCACAAGTCTTGCATCCATTGAACTTGTGAGTTTTTGGACAGTTTCTGATTGAATTTGTTTGCAAGATGTCAGAATAGCCTCCCAGAGCTGCTGTTTGGATGTAAACTGCCTCCCACCCTCATAGATCTTTTGCTTGAGGATGCTCCAAAGGTTCTCAATACGATTGAGGTCAGGGGAGGATGGAGGCCACACCATGACTTTCTCTCCTTATATCCCCATAGGAGCCATTGATGCAGAGGTATTCTTTGCAGCATGAGATGGTGCATTGTCATGCATGAAGATGATTTTATTACGGAAAGCATAGTTCTTCCTTCTGTACCAGGGAAGAAAGTGGTCAGTGATAAACTCCACATACTTTGCAGAGGTCATCTTTACACCTTCGGGGACCCTAAAGGGGCCGACCAGCTCTGTCCCCATGATTCCAGCCCAAAACATGACTCCACCACTGCCTTTCTGACTGAGGAAAGACAAAACGTTGCAGCCTTGTTGGAGCAGGGTGGTCGTCCACCAACCATCCACTACTCCATCCATCTGGACCATCCAGGGTTGCACGGCACACATCAGTGAACAGGACTGTTTGAAAATTAATCTTCATGTATTTTTCTGCCCAATGCAGCCATTTCTGCTTGTGAGAATTGGTTAGTGGTGGTTGAATAGAAGGTTTATGCACAGTTGCAAGACTCTGGAGGACTCTACATCTTGATGTCTGTGGGACTCCAGAGGCACCAGCAGCTTCAAATATCTGTTTGCTGCTATGTAATGGTATTTTAGCAGCTGCTCTCTTAATCCGATGCATGGATCTGGCAGAAATCTTCCTCTTCATTTTAAAGTGCAAACTGAATATTCTTGTCTTCTCCCATTGTAGACTCGATGTGGATTCTGCCTCTGGCTCCGAGACCGGGATGGCATTACTTCTATAAAAGCTGATGAGGATTACTAGACTCCCAAGGATGGGGGGTAGGCAACAAACTGTTGTAGAACTGCAAGCACCATGAGGCATTCCACAGGCATGACTCCTAGAGGCAGACGCATGATGGGATTTGTAGTTTTACCATAGAGGGCCAATATTTCCTACTTTCAGCCTAGGTTGGAGATTAAAAGGTCCTTATCTTTTCACCCCACGCATGCTTTTTCTTAAATTGACCCTATCACTACAAGTCGGAAAAAGAACAGGCAACATATTTACCTTCCTGGCGGTCTATGTCTTTAGACACCGCTGCTCTCCAATTACTGCAGGTATTTGACCAGTCGAATAGGTTGAATACCTGCTCCCCCTGCCACATGCAATGGTTCCTCCTGCTGGCTAATCTATCCTGTAGTGACATACAAGAGGAAGGAACCATTGACTGCAATGGGAGGAGCAGGTATTCACTCACCGGGAATTGTGGTAAACCTACAACAGACAGGAAACGCTGAAGTGGCAGCATTTCAAGACCCAGGCCACGTTAGAAACTGCTCTTTAAAAAGGCAGGTATTTTCTGTAACAAATTTTTCTCAAAAAGTGCCACTCTTCACTCACTAAACAAAACAGATTTTACATAAAATGTGCAAAAAATGACAAATACAAAATATAAGTGACTCATTCCAGTATTAGTTCTATATGTGCACCATCCACCACCCAATAATTTGCCACTTCTTATTTTTGATATTAAACTGGCGTCACTCCTTCAGTTATTCCATCACCTCTTCGTGCCAAAATACTATAAGTGATGTGAATACCCTCCTCCGGTTGTACTTTCACCTGGAGTATATGACTGAACTATTAAGTAAGGTCATATAACACTTGTGTCCCTCATATAGTACTCATAGTCAGCCTTTTCGCTAAGATCAAGTGTAGTATCTGTTCTTATCAGTGTCCAGTAGGGGTGCACCGCCATCATTCTTGCCTTTTGGTGGTCGGCTATATAGTATCCCTGCTGGTATGATGGGGGCTCTGAAGGTTAGTACCGGCTGGAAGAGAAACCATGGTGACCACAGGCTGTTGGGGCCTGGGAGTAATTCCCCTGGGAAAACCGGAGGGGCCCAGTTCCTCGCGATTTGAATGAGTCTACCTTGTCTGACCAGGGGCTAAGAAGGCAGAGAGTCCACGGAGCAGTGCCCCCTAGGAGTGGTCGCCCTAGGGGTGCTCTTAGTATACATAGAGATGTGATCCCACGTGTGAAAAGTGCACATGGTCACTGATCCAAACACTTTTTCTGCACTGTGCCTTTTAGGGCAAGGCCTTTTGGCTAAGTACAGGGCAATTATTTTGCTACAGACCTCAGGGCCTAGCCAGTGCACAATTGCATGACCACTTATTTATTTATTTTTCTCCTCATGTTTGTTTCACTTATGTGTGTGTTTCTTTCCTCACTGGATGGAGGGTGTGGGTCCTTGGGCCTACCTTGACGTCTAGAGGGAGGATGTGTGGCCATTAGTTTTCTTCCTCCCCCGATCCCTGGGGGGTCTCCCTTTGGGAGAGCCCCGTGACCAAGTACTTAGTGGTTGGCTTTTGGCAATGTGGACCATGTCAGAATCCCTTTGTCCCTGTTGGGAGCCTTGCACCCTGGGGGATCAGGGTAGAGGTTCTAACCCTTTCGGGGGGTGAACTAAAAACACACCCCTAAGTGCACTTTTTTGTGTTGGTGTTTTTGAACTTGCGCCTTTATTGTACACGTATCAGGTTTTTGTTTTTGCGCACGGATAAAAAAAAAAATAGGACTCATAGCATACCCAAATAGATGAATTCACTTCTTCTCCTTAGATATTATTCACTCTTATGTTGTTCCAACTCCACTTAGCAATCCTCCTCAGCCATGAATAAAGAGAGAAAAACCACCAAACATAGTGTTTTATACTTTTAAAAAGCAATTTATTATCCATAAAACCAACTTCCAATTATGCACTCACATTTAAAAATGCATCACACTATTTCACACAGGCTAATTCCAATATACACATCTGTCGATGTGTATATACACTTATAGAGATGCAGCAGGGAGAGATGCATCAACAGCATCTGTCTTCAGACGGTGGAATGCAGCCTGGCCGGTCCAGTCCCAAAGGGTAGGCTTCATTGCAGGATTGCGAGTCCCTAGCCTGTCCCTACTGGTCTGGAATCTTTCCATACTGCTATCACTTTCCCTTCAGCATTGAATTGAGCTGTGAGTTATACCCTAATTGGCGCTCTCCCACTGGGGTTGTTTGTAGTTTGGCATTCTCTTCAATACAAGTTTACAAGTCCTACTGCAACTGGGATTTGTGTTATTACTACCGTGGCACCACAATGCACCTACTGGGACTGTGTCACTTTAACAAACATGACTAAATATTGCTCACATTCCTGAAGCATATAGGCTGTTGAAGGTATTATATCCCAAAATAATTGTTTAGGACCAGCTTCAGATGTAAAGCACTCAGCTTGCCCAAGCATTCATATTTATGCTGTCAGGTGGAAATTACATGAAGATTACTCCTCCTTCTGTAACCTCTCCAATTGCTTTTCTTCCTCTGGTTTTCCACCTGGTGGTGTGTGTCTGCCAGTGGCTATATACCTATCATGATCTCTAGATTCATCAATAGACATGTATGGTCTATGACTACCTTGGCAAATATTTTTCAAATATTTCTAGAAGTATCACCAATAGGTAGTCCTGAATCCCCTCCATAGATCTTTATCATTAGAGGGATGGAGGAAGAAGGTCCTGATTCCTCTATCTAGATTATTAGTTTTTACTAAATGGTTTACCAGAAAGAAGAAGGAGGTTCTGATTCCTCTACAGTATATACTCTAGATCAAAACTAAATTGAGCTAAAATGTGTTCTGAAGACCCAGAAAAAAAAGAAATTATTCTTATTAACACAAGGGAACCCAGATTTTATATACTTGAAGAAAGAAAAGAAAAGAGAAAAAGAAAATTAGCCAGCGTGACAGGCGAAACCGGTTAGGTTTCCAGCCTTCCTCCCATGATGCCAGCCTCCTTGAATCTTCTCCCCTGACCTCCTCCACTCACAGAAGATATTGAATATACACTTATAGACCACACCACCTTTGGAAACCACTGGGACTTTTCAAGACAGACATGGACGGCTAAGTATCTCTTCGTTATTTGAATGCTATATGGCTTGGAACATTAATTGATATAACTACTGACTCCCTTAATATGACAATGGTAAGCTATGCATTAAACAGTTTGGAAATCCTTCATATGAAGATGTATTGCCAGTAGAGAAATATTCAATGTGTTATATTATCAACCATATATAAGGATAAATGTTCTAATATGGACATTTTTTTTCCTTGGAGTCTTCCAGTGATCTTTGAAATAACGGCCATAAGTTACTCTGTCTCCATATTGCCTATGTGCGGTATGAGTTTACAACATAATAGCTGCCATAAGTTGCTCTAGCTTTATATTGCTTTTGTGTGGTCTGGCTTTACGATATATTCCATCCTATGAATCCCTGATGGACTCTAAGGGTTCATTTGGACATATGGAGAGGTCTAATTGTGGACATCAATATGGGGGAGAGGTCCGTTTACCGTGTATAAACATATAGTACAGGTGAATGATGCCCCCTATTGGGGCTCATATCTGCTTATTCATACATGTCTTTTTTTGGGGATGAAGTTTCAATATTTTTCCTGCAGCTGCTTGGTTGGGATTTTTAATAATTGGCCAATTATGGTTTCACAAGTTAGAATGTGGGTTTTGGTATATTCTAGGTTTTCAATAAATGATATATATTTTATATATGCATGTGTCACGTAGCTTTCTGGGTCCACTATATACATAGTTATCTCAGGGATACAGTAGATACTTTATATATTGAGGTTGAGCCTTAGTCTGTTTTTTTTTTCATTTTCTTTTCTTTCCTCTATATAGATCCTGATTATCACCATCAGTATCGCCAGCAAGAGGAAAGAGGTACTGATTCCCCTATATAGATCTTTAGTTATCACTAGATGGATCACCAAAGGTTCCATCGCATTCTATCCATTAATTGCAGGCAGCTAATGGGTAGATTGCATCCCCACTCTTCCCTATCATTTCCCCCTGCATTCAGAGCAAACCAGGCAAGCAAGGAGTGTCTCCATTGTTCCCCTCTTGTCCATTCCAGGTGCTTGTATGCGACCACATAAATGCACACAAAGGTTTAAAATAGGTAATTATACCAAAAGGAGACATAGCATGAGGTATGTCAGGTACCTAGAACGCCTACTACAGAATAACTAAATAGTACTACTCTGTTGAAGGTAGACCATGGATCCCATTTTGAATCAAAATGGGATTTTGATTCTTGAATTTCATAAAAAATTTCTTCCATCAACACAATCGCATCCATTCTGGAGATGATCTGCGTAAAGGGTACAGACAATGACTTCAATTGATATGCAATAACCCAATGCACACAAAGTATGTATTCATCTCTACAAGGGCCATGGGCGTTCAGGGATAGTGGAAAGTAACAAGCAATGGGTCTGAGTTAACGTGATTTGTTTACCAGCTAGTTTGGAGGCAAGGTCAAAAAGTTCAGCCCAAACCAGGACTACTCTGTCACAGGTCCAAAACGTACTGTAAGCAAAAATGACCCAGCCTGAGAGCTATCACGGAAACAGTGAGGCAGTATCTGAGTATAAATGATAGAAAGTTTCAGCAGGATATAATACCACCTAGTGAACAATTTAGGTGCCATATTCGGGCCATCAACAATTTGGTATATTTTCTGAGGCTGGTCCACATTGTATCCCACTCTTGCTCCATGAATTGCTCACCAAGCTTCTCCTCCCATTTAACCATGTAGGAAACCTTATAAAGTAGTGTTGTCTGAAGTAAGAGACTGATATAGAGACAATATCAGTCCTTTCCTATGAGGGCACATCTGACAAATATTTTCATACATAGTATAAGAGTTTGAAGGAGAGAGTGCACAATGTGTGGCAGAAAAATGTCTTCTTCATAAATAACAGGGGGGGGGGGGGTAGCATTCAATTGTTGAAGCTGAGAGAAGGATATTAACAAGGAACCTTCTTGGAAATGTGAAAGGTTGGTTACTGCATGGGACTGCCACCAAAGAAAGTCACTAGGTCTTGAGAATGCTGCTGCAAATCTTGGAACTCCCAAGAATGAGGACCATGGAGAAACTTTAGAGATCAAATGTTATTTATCTTTATAGAGATGCCAAAGTTTAAGTGTCTGACCTACTGATAAGTTACGTTTCAGCAATTCCTGTACTGAAGGTCCTGTAGACCATAACAGACCATAACAGACTGGGTAGATAATATGGGAAAATAGCATTACTTTCACATTTAAGTCACGGAACCCTTGAATCGAGAAGCCAAAAATTAGATAGCTAAATTTGTGATAATCAAAAACTTCCACTTTTCTGAGAGTGATATAAAATAGTTTTAGAATATTTAGGGCAGGAGTCTCCAAACTTTTTAAACAAAGGGTCAGTTTACTGTCCTCCAGACTTTTGAGGGGACAGACCATGGCCTGCGGGAGTAGAAAATGTCCTGGCATCAAAGAGAGTAAACAACACATTATATTTAGTATTAGGTGGAGGAATATTTGATGTCAGTGGATGGAAAAGTGCCCCATCATGGGTGTCAGTAGAAGGAATAGTGTCTAATAATTGGTGTCAGTGGGAAGAATTGTGCCCCGTCATTGGTGTCAGTGAAAAGAATAGTGCCCCATCATTGGTGTCAGTGGGTGGAATAGTGTGCCCCATCAATGGTGTCAGTAGGAGGAATTGAGCCCCATCATTGGTGTCAGTGGTAGGAATAGTGCCCCATCATTGGTATCACTGGAAGGAACAGTGCTCCATCATTGGCATCAGTGGGAGGAATAGTGCCCCATCATTGGTGTCAGTGGAAGGAATAGTACACCATCGTTCATGTCAGTGGGAGACTAAGTGCCCCAGAGCCAGATAAAGTCAAGAAAAGGGCCGCTTCTGGCCCCAGGGCCACAGTTTGGAAGCCATTGATCTAGGGGATTTATTATGCCACACAAATCTGTGTGCAGGTGGTATAGTGGTTGAGATTCAACCAACAACCCTAGTGTTGCCAGGTGGACGTGCTAACCATTTACCCACTGTGCTGCCCATCAACAGGAGGAAGGAGGACCTGATTCTTTTTTACCACTAGATGGATCACCAGCAGCAAGAAGGAGGTCTTGATTATTCTGAACAGATCTTTATTTATCTCTAGAGAGATACTCATCAAGAGGAAAGAGGTCTTGATTTGCCTATATATATCTGTAGTTAGATCTCATTTAGAATACTGTATGTATGTGTAGCACCCTCCTAGAGGTGCCAGCATTAGATACATTTAGCGCTGACTTGCTGTGTTCAGTGGAGCTCTGTGTATTTTTGTCAGGTAAATTTAGCTTGCCTTACTGTACTCAGTGTGCCTGCAATTGATTAATTAGGTCAGTTCAATGTTCCCAGCTGCTGCCAGTCTAATAGCTCTCTCTGCTTTCCAGAAATCAGTAGAACCTTCTGTATTATAGGTGTGTATGCAGATCATAGCATGAATATTTATACAGCCCTGGCCAATCACTGGCAGCTGGGCCCTGAAGGATACTGGGTAACAGTATATATTCTTTGAGCACACTGAGCTCTCCGTCTTTTCCTGCAGGAGAGGAACACAGCTGAAGGGGGGCTGCTTGCTCCACTGGGCTATTCTGCCATGTGCTTGCTGTTGGTGAGCGAGCGGTGGGTGAACTGAGGGTGTGGATGCTGAGGCTGCTAAGAGCTGACTAAGCAGCTGTCTGCTGAAGATCTAGTCTGGTATCTCTAGAGGGAAGTATCGCTTGGAAGTTGGAAGGAGGCGACCAACTGTCCTTGGACCTGAGTACAGACTGCTGAGAGGTCTTAGAGACTTTTTGGGCTGCTGCCACCCCACCCCTGATGTTGTAGAGCAGACTTTCTCAACCTTTTCAACACAGAGGAACCCTTGAAATGACTTTTTAGTCTCGGGGAACCCCTGCTACAAATTACTGTATCTACAGCTCATGATACATTCGTGTGATGGTCAGTGGGAAGAATTTTCCTTACATTAGTGGTCATTGAGAAGAATTACCCCCTTATAGATAGCTAAAAACATCAATGGTGTCAGCGGGAACCTATTTGAGAGGCAGATATTGCTTGTTGCTCAAGGAACCTCTAGCAACCTCTGGAGGAACCCTGGTTGAGAAACCCTGTGCTAGAGAGTGAGCTGTGTGTTTGTTAAAAGGGACATCAGCTGGTGCCCTGCAGAGCTTAGTCTGTCACGTTCACAGTAAAGGGACTCTGCTCTTGGTTGCTCTAAAGAAAGAAGCCTGTGTGCTTTACTGATCTTGTTGCTCTAAGAAGGAGGTCTGAGTGCTTTTACTGGTTTTACTACAAGCCAAGTCCACAGTTTGCTATACGCAAGGAGTACTACTTCAGCCTTACAGAAAGGAGTTCACCATCCTTAATCTGTACATAGTTTTTGTTTTTGGAGTATCCCACTCAACTCCCTCATCATTATCCCAATTCTCCAAAAATAAAAAGAACACCCCTAGACTGGTTATTGAGGGAAAGAGTGACTGTGTTTAAGTTCCTGGCTGCAGGGCAATCCACTGAGGAAGAACCTGGGCAAAATTCCCACGTCTCCTACGGGTGTAAGCGCTACATATGTGGAACCCTCCTAGATAGGTGTTAGGAGCAGACAGATTTAGTTCTGGCTGACTGTATCCAGTGGAGTTGTGTTCTTGCAGTTAGTTAAATTCAGTTTGGCTCACTATAACCAGTGTGATTGCAATTTCTGGGTTAGGAAATTTTAGTTCTAGCTGACTAATCAGTACAGCTGCATGAAATTGTTTGAGTCTGTTTTATGTTTCACAGGCTGCAAATTTGATTACTCTTCTATATTCTAGAACCTACTCGATGGTACTGGAACATAGGTGTGGAGCAAGGTCAATGAGCAGCATTATTATTTATACTATCTCTGTGGGAAGATTGCACAGATGGGTTGTGGGAAACTGTATAAATGTCTTGTCCTGGAGAGGGGAAGTCCAGCCTATAGGGCATGCTGCCCTATTGGGCAGACAGCATGTTCTTCTGCTTTCTGCTACTCATCAGGGTCCCAGCCCTGCTGGTTTGGGGACCTATTCTACAGTTACTTTGCTGAAGATGACCAATAAGATTTTTCTCCTCGGGGATCTAGTCTGGTATCACTAAAAAATAAGTCTGGAAAATATTGGAAGGAGACAGCCAATTATAGAAGTACATTAGTGAATACAGACCTGTGTGAGAGATCCCTGAGACTGTGCGCTGCTGCTATATCTTTAGAGTCAGCTTATATCTGTTCTACTTAAAGGGAATGCACTATTATAGTGTTCCTGAAAAGGGCAGTCCAGTATTTGTTGCAAGCAAGTACTCATGCTCACATTTCTAAGAGGAATAGTAGTGTCCTCAAGTTCATTGCTAGGAGTTACTGGAGTAACCTACAGTTACCCTCTACTTATCCAAATTTAATATTCCAATAAGGCATCAAAAAACATACCCCTAGCCTAGACTGTTTAATAAGCCTGAAGAGGAACTATGTGCTTGGCTGTGGTGCAACTATTAGAAAATAAAAACCCTGGGCAATCATACAGCAGCTCCTACTGGGGTAGCACTACATGTAGTTCAGGAGATCTCACTTCCAAAAAAGATAATGAGAAGACAGAACAAATCTAGGAACATGCAACAAAAATTGTAAAGGTTTGAGGCACAAAAGATATAAAGAGAGACTGCAGAAACTTGATGTGGAGCAATGAGGAAAGAAAGAAATGGAGGGACATGTTTGAAACCTTTAAATATGTAGCACGATCCCCATTAGGTCCCCCTATAGTCCTGCACAGCCAGGCAACACACATTTCTCACAGACTTGCATCCAGGAGTCATAAATCAGTCCTTGAGCTTGTTTTTGATATTTTATTGAAGGTATATCAACTTGAATGGGGAAAGTGGTATATGGGATACCCAATGGAACTGGTGAACTGAAAACAACTTCCTGGAACTATTTACAAGTCCACTGCAACACAGTCTCCATTGGAGAGCTAGCCAGCATCTCCTAGTGTACCTTTCCAGACACCAAAAACGCCTCAATCTGGCTGCCTGAAGGAAATCCCTGGACAAGGGATCCAGTTCTGCCAATTTAAAAGAGACAGTCCCAGCAGGTTTGCTAATCTGGTTTGCCACCAGAGTGCTCCTTCCCCTATCTGGCCCGGGGGGGGTGTAGTTTTTCTCACTTGTCCCTCTCCTGTGTAGATTTGGTGGCTTCTACCAGGCCTTCTAGCTGGGCCGCTCCTCCTTTGCTCCTCAGGTGGTCCTCTCTCAGGGGGCCGGTGAGGGTGAAAGCCTTCTTCCTGTCCAGCTCTTCCACCTGTAGGTGAGCCCCTGTCCCATCTGGGCCCCCTCCCAGGCTCCTGCACTTCAGCCTATTTCTCCATCTTCCACCTGAACTCTTCTGCAGCTGAGCAGGATACCTCACTTTTAAGGGTTGTCCTGGCCCCTTGCCAAGACTCATGTTGGGGATTGGCCAGGATCCCTTAAGAGTACAAGCCAGCCACTCCACAGATCTAGCCATTGCTTCTAGACCTTTCTCCAAAATTCTAGAGCAAGGAGAAAATCCAGAGAGGCTGGCCTGAAGAGCCTCTCAGCTCTGACACAAATTTGACCTTCCTCTGACTGTTGCACCTGGGCTGCTGCTTAGCCCCTGTCTCACAATTGAAGCTAGAGCTCCTCCTTGCTAACCAGGAGGGTGTTACAAATACATGATGGGTGTGAATAAGATTCTGGAGGGCAGGATTTTCAATGTGAAGCTAAGGTCAACAAAATTACCTAAAACTAGAAAGAATTATTTTACTGACAGAGTAGAAGATGCCTTTAACAAACTTTAAGTAAAGTAGTATAGAGTTAAGCTGGCCATAGATGGATTGCTTTTTTGTGATCAGCCAGGCGGCTGATTAAAGAAAACCCCAACCAATTCTCCCATTCACACAATCGACGTGAATTGGGGAATCCCCCCCTTATGTGCTATTTGATTCTGGCAACAAGACTCCTCCACTGCCAGATTACACTGCTCAGCGCTGCAGCCTATCAACTGCAAGCACTGATTGTGTAAAAATATACCCTTTCGGGAGAAGTCGATTACTAGAACAACTCTTCTTGACCAAGAACGGATAGACATGGATCGAAATTCAGCCATATTTTATCCACAAACTTTTGGCCATATTCAATATATTTCAAAATATATTTCAATAAATAAATATATATATATATCGCATGTTGAAATGCATTTTTATTACAAAATATATGAAAAATATTTTTAAAAATACATTTCAAATATACTGTATGTCTTTAAAAATACGAATCTACATTTTTGGAATGCATTTACAAATGTATGTAAAAAATATATGTTAAAATGACTTTTTTTATATGTTAAAAAAAATCTCAAGTATATATTTTAAAAAAACCCATATTTTTAAAAATATATTTTTTTAAATATATTCTTCTTTATTCAGATTTTTTTTAACATATAAAAAAGTCATTTTAACATATATTTTTATTTATAAAATGTATTTTTAAAAATATTTTTCATATATTCTGTAATAAAAACACATTTGAACTTTCAACATGAAGTATGTGTGTATATGTGTGTATATATATATATATATATATATATTTTTTTTAAGTATATTGCATATGGCCAAAGTTGTAGCATTTCAAATATATGGCAATATATTTGGGAAGAATATTTTTAAAATATATTTTTCTTACATTTGGGAATGGGCAGCATTACTCTCCAGTAAGTGAATTTAACATACTTGGGACAAACATAGCTCTATACTCAGAATAAAGGGTTACAAATAATAATAAAAAAAAACAACTAAAAAAGGGGCAGGCTTGATGGACCATTTGGTCTTTCTCTGCCATCGTTCTTCTATGCTTCTATAATATTCTGGCTACGGCGCGGCTATTAACCCTGCAGACAGTAAAGACATCTGTGTATGGCATGAGCTGTCTATACACAGAGCTGCTGCAATGCCGTGTTGGCTTGTCCAGTGCAGAGAAGGGATGATGATTGGGCATGATTTCCAGAGGAGAGAAGGGAGGGCAGAACACATGCAAAGCTGTTATCTCACAAAGCCTGGAACTGTACATTTGTAATTTGCTGGTCAAATAGTGAAGTGCCACACCTAGGATGTCTGCCCATTGCTCTAGGAAATGAATAGGATGTGGGTATGCGCAGCATCAAGAGTTTAATGGTGTGCTCAGCCTTTAAATAATGTAACTGGCATGCATACCGCTCTGCTGTTGCTTCAGTAGATGCCCCCTAATAACCCTGTAATGGAAAGGCGGGTTTTGTACGAGGGGTCTTCAAAAGGTTTTCACACTTTTATACATATTTTATTTTTTTTTAAAGTGCTGAAACTTTTTGAAGAACTCTCGTATATATATATATTTTTATTTTTTTATTGCATTGCATATTGCAGTGTAATTGTTTTTGTTGCATTGCATATTATTACAATATATAGGTGATTTGTGGACACCTGATTACTACCTTGTTGGACATCCCATTTCTAAACCATGGCCGTTAATATGGAGTTATCCCCTCTATGTGGCTATGTGGCCTCCACACTTCTGGGAAGACTTTCCACAAGATTTTGGATTGTGTCTGTGGGAATTTGTGGCTGTTCAGCCATGAGAGCTGAGAGCATTTGTGAGGTCAAGTACTGATGTTGGATAAGAAGACCAAGCTCACAACGGCTTTCCTATTCATTCCAATGGTGTTGAATATGGCTGAGGTCAGGGCTTTGTAAAGGCCACTTGAGTTCTTCCACACCAAGCCAATCAAACTATGTCTTTATAGAGCTGGCTTTGTTACAGGGGAACAGCCATGTTGGAACAGAAAAAGGGTCTTCCCCAAACTGTTACCACAAGTTTACAATTGGCTAAAATGTCTCTGTATGCTGTAGCATTTGCTATAACCTTCACTGGAAATGCCTAAATTCAGTAATTTGGAGGGTTATACACATACATTTGGACATTTGGTGTATGATGTAGTCTTCTCTCCAGCCAGTGGGTGGGGCTGTGGTCTCTTCATTTTTTAAAGAACTCAAGAGACTCATCAGCCAATCATTTCTTATAACACAGCTGAGTCTGGGATTTCAATCAGACAGAGGGAGATTCAAAGCTAACTATTGCCCTGCTGTGCTGCTTCTTTAGTTGACCCACAGTTCTCCGGGAGTTCATGTATTACACTTTAAATTAATTTAAAATATTAATAGTCAGTGGATCCAAATTAGACATCCATATTCAATATTGCGATTGCAAGGAAACATAACAGACATAGAGAGGCCTGAATGCTAAAGCTGTTCTAAGTGTATTCAAGCATATCATGGATCTACAAACTTTCTAAACAAAGGGACAGTTTACATGTTTTTAAGACTTCAAGGGGACCAGACTCTGGCCAGTGGGAATAGAAAATACATCGGCATCACTGGGAGTAGACAGTGTCTCAGGCTTGGTGGTCAATGGAATTCAAATAAATTGCATAGTGCCTGTGGTCAATAGGTAAAGGAATAGGGCCTTATCATTAGTGTTAATGGGAGCAATAATGCCCCATTGTTGGTGTCAGTGGGAGGAAAAGTGCCTAATAGTAGGAATGGTAGGAATTATGTCCCATGGTTGGTGTCTGTGGGAGGAATAGTGCCCCATCATTGGTGTTAGTGGGCGGAATAGTGCCCTGTTGTTTGTATCACTGGGAGAAATAATGCCCCGTTGTTGGTGTCAGTGAGAGGAATAGTGCCCCATTGTTGTTGTCAGTGGGAGGAATAGTGCCCCATTGTTGGTGTCATTGGGAGGAATAGTGCCCCATTGTTGGTGTCAGTGGGAGAAATAGTGCCCCATTGTTGGTGTCAGTGGGAGAAATAGTGCCTCATTGTTGGTGTCAGTGGGAGGAATAGTGCACCATCGTTGGTGTCTGTGAAAGGAATGGTTCCTTATAGTTGGTTTCAGTGGAGGAATAGTGCCTCAAGGGCCAAAAGTTACTATGCTCACAACTGTCTGACTTGTATAGGTCTGACAAGTCAAATGTAATGTTTCTTAAGGTGCCTATACACTAACAAATGTTTGCCCAGATGCCAGGCCAGTCAGTTCCTCCCTAAGAAAAAATTTGCACATTTTCCAGGTAACATTGGTATAGACGTGTGATAGTAGCAATGACATGCAAATGTGTTGTGTTGTGTTTTAAGAAGCCTTTGCTGTACATCATAGGGGTGTGGTGGAAAGGAAATTGTCTTTTCTCTGCAGGGATCAATATATAGCAGAGAATGCAGTCAGCTCAGGTCTCTCTGCCACTTAATAGCTCAGTATCCCAGAGTTACTGGCTAACTCACTTACAACGCAACCAGGACACAGACACCCAGACGCTCGTAGAGGAAACAAAGGGCGATCACGTGACCAAGTACACCAAAATACAGAATCTTCACAGCAGCCTAAAAATATGAGTTTTACCATGCATACCTAAATATGGAGGCTACTCTTGCCAGTTTCTCTTTTTGAAAATGCTTGTTGACCGGCTGCCATGATAAAGGCTTCTGATTTACCTTATCTGTCATACTTATTTCAGCTCCATCACTCATAAAATACTAAAGCTACAAGAGCCAGGCAATTGGCATTTTCACCAATGGCAGCCTCTGTACCTCCACAGTATTTATTTTGGTGAAAAACTGCTGCAGATAGCAGCATTGGAACTGATAAAACATGGAACAACTATTTAAAATCCTTTTCATCAGAGGTGATTTATTAAGAGGCCCTATCTCCAAGTGGGTAGGTGCAGCGTGGTGCGGCAGAGTAATTACACAGTCCGGGTGCAGGAACAAGAACTTGTATTAAAGGAAACGTTCAGCCCAACAGACAGCTCGGCAAGAGAGCACCACACCAGGAAACACTCACAGTTCCTTGTGACTTGAGAACACAGCAGGTTCAGATGCACCGACAGCATCTGTCTCAGAGGGCAGAAAGCAGCCTGGCCGGTCTTGTCCCAATGGGGAGGCTTCCAAAGTAGGATGGCTTGTCCCTAGCTTGTCTCTCCTCATCAGGAACCCTTCAGATTCTTAAAGTAGACCCTAAAGGTCATGTCATGCTGTGCTGCCTCCTTCTCCCCACTCTCTTACTCTTTGGCATTATTATTACTTTTTTATAAGTCATTTATTTGTGCTACAAAGCTGTAGTTCCGCATTTCTCACCTGGACAAGAATTGCGTTTTTTTCTCCCCGTTCCCTGCACATGCACAGGGCTTCAGGTCATAAGGGAGCTTTGAAGCTCCGCAATGCAACCCTTCTCAAAGATGTCTATTAGGGAGGTCCCAAACCTTCCCTGTCTTTGCTCATGCATCAAAAATCACATGCGCGTGTGCAAATCTAAAGGCTGAACAGAGACCATTGACACATATGTGCATGCACTATAATGGTGGCACCTGGGGTGGGTAGGTGGGTGGGGGTACAGCAGAGCCATTTGAGAGTCAGAACTGAAGTTTCATTTTAGGTACCAGTATTGATTTAAGTTGGAGAAGGAAGGCCTGAATCTGATTTTTGGCTGTTGTTTGAAACAAGCAATGCGGAGATTTAATTTCAAAGCCAAAATTGACCTGAATTTCCAGAGTTCACTTTTAATCGACTTTCCCAGATTTCCATTTTGACTTACATTGAATTTAATAGGTCAATAGTTGATGGTCACTTTTGGCCCTTTGAAAAGCTGCTAGAGAAAAAACTAGCCAAAAGTCTACAAATTCTTCAAATAACAGCATATTTGTCTAACAGTCCTCCATAGTGCCAGGAACAACCATCAAAATTGACTTTAAAGCAATTCAAACTCAAAGTTTAACCCATTCATGCCCAGCCCCAGGGTCCCTTTAAGTAGGTAAAATAGAGAGAAAATAAGGGGCTTGTACAGTTGCAAGAAAAAGTATGTGAACCCCTTGGGATTACGTGGAGTTTTGCATGAATTGGGTATAAAATGTGCTCTGAACGTCATCTAAGTCACAACAATAGAAGAACGCAGTCTGCTGAACATAATACTACACAAACATTAAATGTTGCCATGGTTTAATTGCACATAACATGTAAACATTTACAGTGCAGGGAGGAAAAAGTATGTGAACCTTTGAACTTAATAACTGGTTGACTCTCCTTTTGCAGCAATAACCTCAACCAAACGTTTCCTGTAGTTACAGATCAGACCTGCACAATGATCTGGAGTAATTTTGGACCACTCCTCTTCACAAAACTGTTTCAGTGTAGCAATATTCTTGGGATGTCTGGTGTGAATCGCTCTCTTAAGGTCATGCCACAGCATTTCAATCGGGTTGAGGTCAGGACTCTGACTGGGCCACTCCAGAAGGCGTATTCTGTGCTGTTGCAGCCATTGTTTTGTTGAATTACTTGTATGCTTTGGGTCATTGTCCTGTTGCGTCACCCATCCTCTGCAGAGCTTCAGTTGGCGGACAGATGGTCGTACATTTTCCTGCAAAATGTCTTGATAAACTCTGGAATTCATTTTCCCATCAATGACAACAATCCGTCCAGGACCTGATGCAGCAAAGCAGCCCCAAACCATGATGCTCCCTCCGCCACGTTTTACAGTGGGGATGAGGTTTTGATGTTGGTGTGCTGGGCCTTTTTTTCTCCAAACATAGTGTTGTGTGTTCTTCCAAATAACTCAATCTTGGTTTCATCTGTCCACGTATATTTTGCCAGTAGTGCTGTGGAACATCCAGGTGCTCTTTTGCAAACTTCAAACGTGCTGCAATATTCTTTTTGGACAGCAATGGCTTCCTCCGTGGTGTCCTCCCATGTACTCCATTCTTGTTTAATGTTTTCCTTATTGTAGATGTGTCAACAAAAATGTTAGCATGTGCCAGAGATTTCTGTAGGTCTTTAGCTGACACTCTGGGATTCTTCTTTACCTCATGCTGCATTCTGCGCTGTGCTCTTGCAGTCATTTTTACAGGACGATCATGCCTAGGGAGAGTAGCAACAGTGCTAAACGTTCTCCATTTGTAGAAAGTCTGTCTTACCGTGGACACATGAACATCAAGGCTTTTGGAGATACTTTTGTAACCCTTTCCAGCTTCATGCAAGTCAACAATTGATCGTAGGTCTTCTGAGAGCTCTTTTCTGTGAGGCATGGTTCACATCAGACAGTGCTTCTTGAAACCAGTAAACCCAAAACAGGTGTGTGTTTTTTAAGGGCAGGACAGCTGTCAGCAACACATCCAATATCCTCACACTGACTGGAGTCAAAGTTGGCTCACTCTTGGCTCCAATTAGCTCTGGGAGAAGTCATTAAGCTAGGGCCTCACATACTTTTTCCTCCCTGCACTGTGAATGTTTACATGTTATGTGCAATTAAACCATGGCAACATCTAATGTTTGTGTAGTATTATGTTCAGCAGACTGTGTTCTTCTATTGTTGTGACTTAGATGACGTTCAGAGCACATTTTATGCCCAATTCATGCAAAACTCCACGTAATCCCAAGGGGTTCACATACTTTTTCTTGCAACTGTAGATATCATGCATCGCTAGATGTAAATTATCTGCCCACTAACCAAAAAACATGCAACGAAAAAAAGGGGGGACGTGAAAAGAGATTCACAGAAAGTGGTTACATTATGGACAGAATTCAATACTCAAAGTCATTTCCAAAAATTATGCTTTATTAAACAGCATGCTTGGCACCCTATACTTATTACAAGGCATGGATGACCCAGCACTTTTTACTTCAACATCAATATTAAGGTGGTCCATAGCCCGCATGCTGCAGTGAAGAAACCCCTTAAGGCAGGGCCCTGCCATATCTACAACATTGAGGAAGCTAGTGGTGACCTTTGCATTGCTGATTCAGCCTATACCCAGTAACATGGACATATCTATTGCTGCATGATATTCCACCAGCTACTCTTGCCATTATCTACTACCTTTATTACTCTAATTGGCCATTACAGAGGCTAACCGCATCTCTTTATATGTATTTTTGCCCATATTACCTGGTTAGGTTTATGGGCAACCATATCTATATTACTTGGTACTTGTTATCAGCCATTTACTGCACTGCATGTGTAATGATCCACCCGGCGGTACCTCTGGCAACCCACCGGACAGGATTTCCCAGAGTGCGGAGTCTAAGTCCCGGTCTGCTTGTTCACCAGGGCCCCTGATGGTGGGGATGGACTTGGAGCAGACCAGGACCAGGTCGCGGCCTCTGAGTACACCCACCCGTGGTAGATGGATCCGCCGGAGATATCTACAAGATGAGAGCCTGATGTGAAGAGGCGGAAGGGCCCGAGCAGGATGGATGGATGGATTCGTGGTCAGACAGGCCAAGTCAGTTACCGTGGGAGCAGCGCGGTACAAGGCGGCAGGCAGAGGATAGTCGGGTCACACGCAGGGTCAGTACCAGAAGATCAGATCCAATAGAGGGCATTCAAGAGAGAGGTCAGGCAAGCCAGGGGTCAGAGAAGGAGAATACAGCACAGTCAGGGGCAATCCGGGTCAGCAACAATCAAATATCAACGAATACAGAAGCAGGGAACATAGGATAGACCAGGGGTGGGCAAACTTTTTGACTTGAGGGCCGCAATGGGTTCATATATTGGACCCGGGGGCCAGACCAAGAGTAGATGAATGATGTGTATGTCATCCATAGTAAGTATAGTAATATTCCCCCATAGTAAGCATAGTAATTAATCCCCCATATAGTAATTCATCCCCCATAGTAATTCATCCCCCATATAGTAATTCATCCCCCATAGTAATTCATCCCCCATATAGTAATTCATCCCCCATATAGTAATTCATCCCCCATAGTAATTCATCCCCCATATAGTAATTCATCCCCCCTATAGTAATTCATCCCCCATATAGTAATTCATCCCCCATAGTAATTCATCCCCCATATAGTAATTCATCCCCCATAGTAATTCATCCCCCATATAGTAATTCATCCCCCATATAGTAATTCATCCCCCATAGTAATTCATCCCCCATAGTAATTCATCCCCCATATAGTAATTCATCCCCCCATATAGTAATTCATCCCCCATATAGTAATTCATCCCCCATAGTAATTCATCCCCCATATAGTAATTCATCCCCCATATAGTAATTCATCCCCCGTAGTAATTCATCCCCCATATAGTAATTCATCCCCCATATAGTAATTCATCCCCCCTATAGTAATTCATCCCCCATAGTAATTCATCCCCCATATAGTAATTCATCCCCCCTATAGTAATTCATTCCCCATATTAATTCATCCCCCATATTAAGTCCCCAAGTCCCCCCTGTGTCAATTCACTTACCTTTGCTCCGCGCGTTCCTCTCGCCGTGCTCCCGCGCCGTTCCGGTGTAGCATTAAAATCTGTCTCCTATGAGGATCTGTCCCCCTCGACGTATCTGCGCATGTGCCAGTTTCAGGCATTAGCAGCCGATCGGCGATCTCTGGCACATGCGCAGATACGTCGAGGGGGACAGATCCTCATAGAGAGACAGATTTTCATGCTACACCGGTCTTCAGGGCGGACTGTGAGAGGAGCCGAGCGGGAGCCTAGCTCCGCGGGCCGGATTAAAAGGTCCGCCGGGCCGTAGTTTGCCCATTGCTGGGATAGACCAAACGGCAACCAGTGTCAGTTCAGGGCGGATTTAAATACAGCACCCCGCGCTGTCATTGGTGCCAGGCGCGCACCCGCGGCCCCCAGTGCGCATGCACGAGTTCGTCTCTGCCGCGGTCGGCCAGGACCTAGCGCCCGCAGCCCAGCGCGAGCCGGCAAACTGGACCGAACGCCTCAGCGGACCCTGACAGCATGCTATGCCATTTTGGTACAATTTTTTGACATACCTCCTGCTTGGCAGTGTAACCACTGTATCGGTGCTGCAGATGTATTAAACCATTGTCAGTATGTCTGCAGCACTTTACAACTTAGACCGGTCTTGACGATTGTTTTTACATGATTTTAGGTCTGTCTGTGTATTATCTCACACTGAGGTGATGGTGAACTAAGGTATTTACCTTATTTGTCCACATGTGTATTCTGTAATAAAGCATAATTTTTGGAAATGACTTTGAGTATCGCATTCTGTCCATAATGTAACCACTTTCTGTGAATCTTTTTTCACGTCCCCCCCTTTTTTTCGTTGCATGTTTTTTGGTTACTGGGCAGATAATTTATGTCTAGCGATGCATATCTACAAGCTCGTTATTTTTTCTCTATTTTACCTACTTAAAGGGACCCTGGGGCTGGGCATGAACGGGTTAAACTTTGAGTTTGAATTGCTTTAACGTCAATTTTGATGGTTGTTCCTGGCACTATGGAGGACTGTTGGACAACTCTTTTCACATCCCTCCCTTTATTCCCTTTAAGTAGGTCTTGGCTGGCAGTCACAGTGGTCACGATTGGGGGCACATCCCGCTGTCTCCTGAACATTACTAGAGACCAAGAGCTGTCTATGACAGCTCTGTCTCTGTGCTGGCATGAGTCCATGCTCAGCACCGAAACCTTGGCCATCTATGGATGCATACGTGTAGTGTGTGGGTATCAAGGCCCACCCATTTTGCACATATGCATTATGTAGGAAGCAAACTGCTAAGAAGACATATAGGTATCCTCCAATCCAAGGCACAAATTTCCACTGTCTCCCAGATATCGGGTGCTGGGCTAGAAGGGACCATTCACCTTGCATGCGCACAATAGGAAAAAACAAATGCACACCGATGACGTTAAAAACGTCTAAGCTTTATTCCAGCAATAATGATGATAGTAGTCCCCACTTGACTAAACCCAATGCGCTGAAACACGACGGAGTGGAAATGTGGGTCAAACTGAATGTCCCCAAATTTGTTGGCTCATCACTAATCATACATGAGACAGTGCAAAAAAAACAAAAAACCACATGGAGACATTGCTTCGACTGAAGCTAGAATGATATCACCAGTTATTCTCATATCATGATCTTATCTGACAATATATCATCCCTGTAAGTGGCAGCGTCCTGTTCGTCTGATCTCCCAGTTGGTTGTACGTGGTCTGCTAATGAGGTCATGTTCCATACAACAGTCAATAAAATGATATCATTAGCAATTAGTCCAGGGATTTTATTGTGCATTACTATTTATTATTTAGCGGTGGAGGTCAGACACAACATGAAACACACAGCAGACAGTAACGCTGCACACTAATGTCTTCAAATAACCAGCACAAAATGTTAAAAAAGGACTTAAATAAAACGTATTCACTAAATACAACCATGTACATAGCTTGCCTGCTTTATTTTTTCCCATGATCCCGATATGGATGTAATATCCCAGTGTATCCATATCATTTTTGTCAGTAACCTGGGAACCTCTTTGTAATGTTGAAGAGGAAGTCCCGAACACACCCACTGTGAAATTGTTGCTGCTTGGGAAGATGAGATAACCACACCCAAAGTCTTTTTTCTTTAAAAAAAAGTACACCAGTAAACCAGAGTCCTAATGTCTCCCTTCATGTAACATTTTAGGCCTTGATGAAGGATCTATCTGGCCCCGAAACACATTGGTTTCCTACTTTGGAATAAAAGTCTCAGGGATCTAGTGCTTGGGTGTGGTAATCTGTTTTTCTGATTCATTCTGTTTCTTGCAGTAAAGTCAAGGAAATTGCCCAGTAGCATACTAATGTACCTTTACTAAACAAGAATGCTACGTATACAAATTTTTACAGTTACTGAAATACAAGACAAAAATACATACATGCACACATGCACATGCTACCTGTCAGGAATGGTCTTATCTCTTGTAGTGCTGGAGCTTACCTGCCTTGTAGGCTGCAGTACCAGTGCTAGCCAGCGGGTGCTCTCAGCAGCCAGTGTCTCACTCTTGCAATCAGGCCATCACCTGAGGCTGATTGCAGGAGGTGTATTAAAGCAGGACCAGGCCTGCAGTCAGTGAATTGGTGTATTTTTTCCCATGAGCCCCTGTACTTGTATCCTGTGTTCCTGTTCCTGTATACCTGCCATTTGATTTGTTGCCGACCCTGCTTGATCCCGACCTCTGCTGACTTCTCCTGCTCTAATCCCTGGCTCGTTTGACTACTCTCCTGGACATCCCTAATCTGATCTGAACTCCTGTTACCGACCCCGGTGAGTGACCCGACTATTCTTCTGCCTGCTGCCTAGTACCACGCTGACCCCTCTGTTGCCTTCCCGGCCCGTTTAACCACGCTCAGTACTCTGCCATCCATCCATCCATCATGCACGGATCCAGCCATCCCTGCTCACACCTTCTGCCTCTTCACGTCAGGCTCTCTGCCTGCATATACCTCTGGCAGATTCCTCTACCACAGGCAGGTGTACTCAGGTACCTGGTTCCTGTCTGCTCCAAGTCCATCCCCACCATCAGGGGCCCTGGTGAACAAGCAGACTGGGACTTAGATTCTGTGCTCTGGGGAATCCTATCCTGTGGACTGCTAGAGGTACCACCAGGCAGTTGTAGCAGAACCATACGGCCTGCCTGACCATTCCACCTCTCCAGCCCTGACTACGCCTGTGTTCCCACACATTTCTGGTCATACCCGAAACCCTGACACTACCTATCCTTTGCTAACAAATGCACCAGTCTGCATACAGTATGGATAAAGGTCACTTAGATTCCGTTACATCTGGTATACAATTTCAACAGCAAACAGGACTCCAGGTTCTTAGTCTTGGCAGGCTTTCTTGCTGTTGTAGCGCTGTCCTCCTCTTACAGTAGCTTGTGTTGTTGGCCTTTTATCTTGGAAAGTTTGGTAGCCATTTCCACATGGGCCTAGCCTTTTAAAATTGGGTGCAACATCAATTTCTATTAGGAATGCATTTCTGTCTAGCAACTCTAAATGCCAGCATGGTAGCAAATAATAGCATAGGTCAAATATGTCAAAATTTCAGGCTTTTGTTGATTCTTATTGTTAGGAACAAAATTTAGCACCCAATGGCCTATATAAACTGAAGCATTGCAGAAGGAAATTGCTGTGTGATCTTCAGCTTGTTCCTGCTTACCTGGGACCTGATCTGCTGACTTTGCCTGACTCTGTATGACCTGGCCTACCCCCCAAGCTTGCCTCTGGACTTGGCTTCTTTGGTATGACCTCAGACTGTGTCGTAGACTCTGCTCCATGCATCTGGCAGCAACACAGATCTAGCATGGCCTGTAACTCCATCACTTGACCACTCTTTTACGCTCTGTCACCACCTTCAGGAGTATGAGGCAGGAGGTGCAAGAGGAGCCTCCTCATCTGCTTTGTCTCTACCAGTAACGTGATAACACTGCTTGAGTTAACTGCTTGAGTTGATTTTAAAATTGGCACAAGGGATAGTGTGGTACTTTCATTCACTTAGAATGATATCATTACCTAATAGTACACTGCATGCCTGAAAAAGGGGTCCTGTGTGGCCCCAAAACATTACAATTTACTGTTATGATATGATCGCTTTAATAAATTCCTGGAAATTATTTCAAGATCCATGGTGTGCCCATGTACATAAACGGCTGGACGGGAGCAGTGCAGGAGCGGGTGGCTTTTTATAAACGTCCTCCCACATACCCTGCCTGTGCACGCTCCTTGGGAGCGCGCGGCACCATGATTCGGGCACAGCGGAACACCGGACGCTGTACTGTACGGGACCTCTGTGTGAGGTCCCCATCATGTGATCACTGATTAGCCAATCACATGAATAGTACTAAGCAAGATGTCACTTCTGACATCATTGCTTACTACTGGTGAAATCTGTGAATGATCACAGAGGTCACATGGTACAAAGCTATTCACAACAGCCTTGTACCATGTGACAAGCTGTGACCAATCACAGCTCTCACAGTATTTCTCAATGGCTTCAAGAATGCAGTCAGAGAGAAGGAGAAATGATTGCTTTTGCAGCCTTTATGGGTGTAAAAGCAATCAGTGCAAAAAAAGAAAAAAAAATCTACATCACTTCCCACAAGTAGTACAGTGTCACTATGGTGACACTGTACTGCTAGCGTGATGGTAAGTAAAAAAAACCCATAAATAATAATATAAAAAAAATAAAAATGTAAAAACATTTTTTGAAAAATTATAATTTTTGGTTAGAAACTAATTTGGGTTATTTTTTTTTTTTATTAAAAAGATAGCTGAATACATATTGGCCAAGATGTATGAAGAAAGATTATTTATTTGCAACATTTTATAAGAAAAAAACTTTTTTAAAAAATTTTTGGGACTTTTTCATTTATATAGTGAAAAAAAAACCCCAGTGGTGAATAAATACTACCAAATTAATTTCTATCTGTCTCAAAAAAATGCTAAAAAATTTATATGGGTACAGTGATGCATGACTGCGCAATTGCCATTCAAAGTGTGATAGCGCTAAAAGCTGAAAATTGGCCTGGACAGGACGGGGGTGAAAGTGTCCGGACTTGAAGTGGTTGAAGCAAAATTGGAACCTTGGTAAGGCAAGCTGACCTCTCAGATGCCGTCCACAAGTCTATCCTTCCTTGTGAAGTGACAGTCAGGTGCATAGCTATGATCAACTGTGTTATGTCCTGGTTTAATACAGAAACATAGAGGTTGTAGCTGGCCCCCTTGGACATCCATGCTCTTGCTTTGGTTGCCTTGTGGATGATCCTACTCTACTACTTGTGTGTTGTCCTCTTTTTTATTTGTGTGGGGGCGGGGGTGTATGAGAAATGACCCTTCCCAAACAGTATATTGCATATTGTGGTAGGTAAACAAGAGAACCAGAACTTTCACTAAGTGGAAGTGGGTTTGATAATAAAGTTGGCAGCACCTCCACCCAGGATAATGTCTCTGTGAATAGAAAAGAGTCCCTTCCTGTAAATTATTCAGTAATCTAATCAAAGTAATTGGGAGCAGAGGAACTACTGCAGACAGCATATAACATTAACCATAAGTATACATGATGCATATCTTTATGGAAATAGCACGAGTTTTATATAATATAAGATTACAATTAGTACACACAGCCAATGTACAAACAGGTAATATTATCAAAGGGCCCCACAGGAGTCTTGGTGAAATTATGCACATATACCCGGGTTTATATAGTTATTAATAAAGATACCTCTTGATGAATGTTGCAGCAAACTTCAGTTGCAGGCCTCCTGAGGATGATCATGATGTGACATATGTCTTGGTGTCAGAGACCAGAAGACAAGATCAGCAATGATGGGGAGACCCTCCAGCTATTGTCCAACCAGGCAGGAATGCAGCTTTTCACCAACAGAAGCCATGGTATGGCCTTGGAACTCAGAGTCAGTATCTACTCTGTGCTTATTCCCTAGCAGAGAGGTGCATGATGAAAAAATGTGTTTAATTTCAGATTCATTTGTTAAGTTAATAATTTAAATTTGTCATATTCGCTATGTCCGAATGATTCGTTTTCAAAATTTGTTGTTTATAGTCGGATTATTTTCATATATTCAGATTCAGCTGGTCCAACCCACAAAGAGAAATGGAACGAGCTGATTGAGCAATATCTGAAAATTAATTTTCATCAATTCAGAGTAGCTTCTAATCTACCATGCGAATGGACTTCCATCTACCAAGTAGCCATTGGATGCCTAACCTGGCTCAAGCCTATACTGGTTATTGAGCTCTAAGCCAAAAACTAGCTATAGAATCCAAGACCAGAAAGAACAAAGTTAACTAGGATAATAGGAGCTGCATATGAACTCTATTGCAATAAACAGGTTCATCTACTAATATAGTGGAAGGTGCCCACTATACACATAGTAGCACAGACCTAGTGTCAGGAATGGACTCAGCACTGGTGGTGGGACTCGCCTGCCGTGTGGGCTGCAGTACCAGAGCTGACCAGCGGGTGCTCTCAGCACTGGTGGTGGGACTCACCTGCCGTGTGGGCTGCAGTACCAGAGCTGACCAGCGGGTGCTCTCAGCAATGGACTCAGCACTGGTGGTGGGACTCACCTGCCGTGTGGGCTGCAGCACCAGAGCTGACCAGCGGGTGCTCTCAGCACTGGTGGTGGGACTCACCTGCCGTGTGGGCTGCAGTACTAGAGCTGACCAGCGGGTGCTCTTAGCAGCCAGAAGCTCACAATCAGCCAAACCTGGGGCTGATTGCAGAAAGGTGTATATAAGGCATGAGCAGACCTGTGCTCTGGGCCTTGGTGTATGTTTTCCCATGAGCCTCTGTACCTGGTATCCTGTGTTCCTGCTTCGTTGCTGACCCGGCTTGTTTCTGACCTCTGCTGACCATCTCCTGTTGAACCCCTGGCTTGCCTGACCATCCTTCTGTTTGATCCCCTGTACCGCGCTGTCCGTGAGTTACTGAACCCGGCTTGTGACCTTGACTATTCTCTGCCTGCTCCTTTGGTACCTTGCTGCCCGCACATTGCTGACTTGGCCCGTCTGACCACGCTAACTACTCTGCCATCCATCCATCCTGCACGGATCCAGTCGTACCTGCACATACCTCTGGCGGATCCCTCTTCCACTAGCAGGTGTACTCAAGGGCCGCGACCTGGTTCCTGTCTGCTCCAAGTCCATCCCCACCATCAGGGGCCCTGGTGAATAAGCAGGCTGGGACTTAGACTCCGCGCCCTGGGGAATCCTGTCCTGGGGACCACTAGAGGTACCACCAAACGGTCATTACAGAACCCTATGGCCGGCCTGACCGTTCCACCTCTCCAGCCCTGACTACGCCTGTGTTCCTGCTTTGTTGGAAGGTTGGTTTGCTCACTGTGCGTTTATATATATATATATATATATATCTATATATATATATATAGATATATATATATATATCTGGGTGGCTAATAATAAACTGTATTATACTGTACCTGAGGCCTGCGTTTCCCTGTGTCAGTCCACACCTTTCTGGTCATTCCTTGATTCCTGACACCTAGCTATCTGGCACTGTGCATATGAGATAATAACAATGGGACAGAAATATGTTTGTCACAAGGATTCAGATACACATTTAAGAAGCTATGGGCAGCTGCAGGTAAGCTATTAGAACATAGGAATACTTGTCTAATAGTCTCTGCTTTTGATCTGGGTGAAATTCGGCAGCAGCTCCTGTGTGCGTAAGGTCATGGGGCTCAGTTCTGTGTCTACGTCCTGGAAACTCCCCTTTATATAAAATATTTGTCCTCCAATCAGGATTTTTGACCCAGCTAGCAGGGACAAGAAGTATATGTCTATAACCAATTAACTCTGTGGTTATTAACAAACAACAGCCATTTACAAATTCAGACAGTATAGGTCAGCAGACTAACACTAGCGATGGGCAAATGTTTGGGCCAAAACCAAAACCCAGGAAACTGTCACATGATAGCAGACTTCTAACCTAAGCGATTACCTGCCCTGGAATTCTCCTATGGGTCATATATTTGGTCAATGGTATTGTGCAATTCTGATCATATTAAGTCTAGAAAGTCACCAACATTCCTGCCCTTTTGTTTTGTAAGGCCACAGGGTGGGGAATGCTTTGGCAGCAGATGATTTCTATCATGTAATACATGGCCATGTCTGGGCAATGCCACTGATGAGTGGCCCTTTGTTTCCCATGGGTTTAGGCTGATATGGTTTTAATCTGAGCCTTAGCTCATCACTATATACTACAGTACTATGTATGGTCCCTTCAGGACCAAGTGTAAGCTGTGTAGTTTGCTTTTTCCACTGTAGGTGGCACTCGACTGCAGCAGTATTGCAGCTGGAGGGGAAGTCAGGAAAAACCTGGTTTCTCTATGGTTTCCTGGGCCTCTGGAGCAGCGTTCCAGTTGGCTATGCTGCATCCAGGTGACCCCGGCAACCTTCTTAAGTCAACAGAACCTTTTTAGCTCCTTGTCCCCAGGTTTTGGCACTCATTTTGAGAAGTGGAAGAGGAAGGAAAGTGATTAGCGGCCGGGAGGGGTTCTGGATGAGTAGGGACATGCCAACCCACATCGAAATCCTCCCCATTGGGACAGGATCCGCCAGGCTGCATTCTGCCCTCTGAAACAGATGTTGTCGGTGCATCAGAACCTGCTGCATTCTTGAGTTGTGAGTGTTTCCTGGTGTGGTGCTCTCCCGCTGGGCTGTCTGTAAAGTTGGGCCTTTCCTTTAATACAGGTTTTTTTTATCTGCAACTGGACTGTCACTATTGCAGCTACACCTCCCCACACATGGACAACATAAACTATCCCCTTACAGTGACCACACATGCTGGTAATCTTTTAACAATATATAAATAATGACTTTGTAGCTCTACCCTCTTGAAGGCTGCTGAGTACTTTTGGGATCTCTCTCTGTCCTGAGCCCGTTTTGGAAATACAGTCCTCTGTTGATACCACCATGAACCTTTGACCAGGAGGACTCCCTGGCTTTGAACCATAAAATAAATACACACAATTTAAAGTGAGCAAATATTCTGGTTGTATTGAGATCAGAATATAAAGAGTGCAAACAAGAATGACAGTAGATGTGCATAAAAGAAAAGTTCAACACTCTAAAAGGTTCAACAAAGTAATAAAACACTGTATCACTTTAAGCAACCCCAAATGCCCTGCAGGTTCAGATTTTAAATATCAAATCCAGCTTCTAAGATATCTCTCCCCAAGTGAGCTGGAGTGATCTATTAAGATGTCAGGCTAACTCACTTTTGGGTTCTCATTCACTGGTAACTGGGTTTAACTGGAGATGAATACTTTTGGTATGAGCAATAGTGTCCCCTTTTTGTTTCTCTATAGGTAAAGGTGTCCAATATTCTGCAAGCTTAATGGGGCCCTAGTTGGTGCACATTAAATCCTTCCTTGTGTAAGAGCAGGATTTCCTTAAGATGGCATATTCACAGGAAGATTGTCTGTCTTTCTCGAAACTGGGTAAGGTCTCTTTAACACAGAGGATGAGGGCAGGAAGTAGATAAAATTGTAGAAAGGGACAGAAACAAACTTCAGCAGAGGTTGAACCACTTAAGCTGGTGAAGCAGGTTCCTTTGGCATTGGAAGAGACTTGAAATGTGATACTAATGTAATCCTGTCTGTAGGGGGCATGTGCAGTAGCCAGAGTCTCACGGCTTCAGGATGCTAGTGAGACACTAAGTGGTAGGCCGTAATACAGAGTGGGCTCGGCAGTCTGGGTCTCAGTGTGATAAGCTGTGGTGTAAGGTGTACTGAATTGAACAACTGAAATCTAACAAAACCACTTGCAACTTGTGATTATCTGGGTATGGAACCCTCTTACCCAGTCTGTAGCCTTTGCAGCGCAAGACATAGTCTCTCAGTTGGGGGGCATTTCCTTTTGGTCCCTCTGTTAAGGAACAATGCCAGTGACAGCATTATGATCTACCTGCGCGAAGGATTGACTGTCCTGCTTGTCAGCGATGCCAGTGGTCAGCAGTTCTTCTTTTCTCCTCCAAGCAACACCCCGATCCAGCCCGAAACTCCAGAGTCCTGCATGGCCTTTCCCACACACATATCCGTTCTTTGCTTCTCACCATCTACTTCGTGTAAAGTTCCCGAGCTTCTCAATATATGCTCTCACCCCTTTACCAGCTCTTCTGGGAAATGTAGTCTTTTTAAGCACAGAAGTCCTGCTACCAACCAAGTCTAACAAGGCTTTTCTTCAATAGATTCTGCATAACTGAAACACAGGACACTGCCATCTTGTGTTTAATTATAATCTTGCAACTAGTATTAATGCGGTGGGTTACAACTTAATGAGGTGTGGGGGAGGGGGGGGGGTGTTATGAACCAATAGCAAATTAAATCACTATAGGACCCCAAAAGAACTACAAAAAAAGTACTGCAGTGCCAACTTCACCTTCTACTTTGCTTTTTCACCGTCAGCCTACGGCACGATTACTTTATTTTAAAAAATGGTTTCCCTTTCACAAAGATGCTTTGGAACAAATTAATATTATTCTATTAATAATTTATTAATGACCTGAACTGAGAATTATGGTACAACGGACAGCAAAATCAGATTACAGTCGTTCAGTGGATTTAAATAATAAAATTACCTCCATCTCCTGCTATCCTAATAGTTCATAAAACTGTAGCTAATGGCATCTAATAGAAGTTGGTGGGTGGGCCTTGCTAAACGTGCTGGTCACTAATGTCAGGAACTGCAATCTGCTGTACGTCAAAGCCCCCACAGCCCCAGAGTCACCCAGTGATGGGTTTCTGCAGTTCATCTGAGGCTACCAGGTTCTGAACAATACCCAGAGTGGATCATTTGAAATCTGACAGGCACAGTTGTGCTCAAAAGAGCATAAAATAGAAGCAACCCTAATAATGTGCAGATGGCTTTGGAAGAAGCCAGATCCTTCACCAAACCCAAAATACAGATGTCCATCTGTTGGGGTATAGGGATATTTGTTAGGATAATATTGAACCTTTAGGACATCATTCCAAAACAGTTCCATGGGGGGGCATGGCCAAATCATATGTAGGGAGTCAGCCGACATTCCATACAAGAAACCTTAACTTCACATGTCACATATATAAAACCAATCTCAGCAAATATGATAGCATAAACATGAAACCAGTTCTAAAAGAACTGGTAAATAATGTCCCAATACAGTAGGAGCAAAAGTGCTGGTGCTCAAATATTAGTAATGTTTTCCACTTGCCAGTGCCCCTGTGCCCTGAATGGACTCACCCTATGTCGGTGACCAACAATCTTTAGTAAGGTCAACAGTGCTTGTGGGGTAAGCCCCTATGCAGTGCACTCCAATCATCTTTCAAAGCCGTGCAGCTTGGGAAGGTGAATATTCTAAGAAGGGAAATAGTGAAAAAAGGATCCCATAGTGTAAAACCGTATGTTGTTTTTATTAAAAAGATTAAAATGTGTTACAATCACATAGAACGGTGCCCTATGGACCGGCACCTAGTACATTTGGCTCTTGTACAAGGGGGTGAGATGGCCGCAATCCACATCCGACACCAGAACTTTGGATGCATTCCACCACCTGGAAACCACGTGACTGTAAGTACATCACTAAGCCTTGACGCGTTTCAACCTGATTGGTTGTCCTCAGGAACGCCAACAACATGGCGTGCAGTCTGGGCATATCTTATGGAGTCTGTAGGGTATGAAATGAAACGTGTAGTATTTTAAACAGGGTTAGTTGTTCTCTGGAAGACACTGAGAGAAAGGATAATCCCAAATGTCCCCCCAGTCCTCATCGTCCAATTCCGGCAGCTCCAACAGCCAAAAGGAACATAAACTATCCAGACCATGATGCACCGTAGGCAGGGGCAGACTTACCATTTGAGAACTCGGGCACTGCCCGTGGGCCCGGGGTCAGTAGGGGGCCCCATGAGATACCCCTGGTACCTTTCATAGGCTTTGTTTGGGTGTGGTTTGAGTGTGGGTGAGGACACAGGGGCCCCACGATCCCCTAATGCCCGGGGGGCCCCATGAGTTGTCAATCCGCCCCTGACTGTAGGTTTGTTGTACTTTTGATTTCAATTTTGTGTAGTGGTAATAATTAGCATAATATGAATAATGAATAAAAACGGGCAGTGCCTGACTTCCATATATAATTATGACAGTGTCTCCAGCCGTAATGGCAAAATGAATAATATTAATTAATGCAGACACCTTAATAAGATATACCACCACAATAAACTTTTCTGAGTTTTTTTTTGGCAATGTGATTTCTTACCTGATATACAAATATCTCCAAATTAGATTAATAAATAAAAATAATTTATTTATATACAAGAATATTTATATATATTTTTCTACAAATCTAATTTACTGGTGATTCATATTTCTTACACGCGATCAAAGAAATTAACCACAATAAACTGCAAATCAGGTCAAGCTTCAAATGTACTGTATACACTAGCAAAGCGAAATAACAAAAACCCTGATTGATCAAAAATTAAAAAAAATACGCTATTTCAATATTCAGTGCAGTTTCCCCCAATTTCTGCAGCCGAAAGAAGGGAGGAGACTACTTCTGATATAATAACAAATTGAAACACACATCAAATGCGTCCTTAAAACAATAAGTTTGTAGTGTATCAATATAGAAACGACAGATTAACCCCTTGCCCTCCAGAGGATTTACCCCCCCCTTCCTGATCAGGCCATTTTTTTGCGATACGGCAATGCGTTACTTTAACTGACAATTGCGTGGTCATGCAATGCTGCACCCAAATGAAATTTATGTCTTTTTTTCCCACAAATACAGCTTTCTTTCGATGATATTTGATCACCTGTGCAGTTTTATTTTTTTGCGCTATAAACAGAAAAAGACCGACAATTTAAAAAACAAAACAAAAAAACAATATTTTTGACTTTTTGCTATAAAACATATCTGGTGAAAAAAATAAAAAAATCGAATTTCTTCATAAATTTAGGCCAAAATGTATTCTGCTCCATGTCTTTGCTAAAAAAAATCCCAATACATGTAAATTAATTGGTTTACGTGAAAGTTATAACGTCTACAAATGGAGGTATATTTACTGAAATTTTTAGTTTTAGCTTTTTTTATACTAGTAATGGAGGTGCTCAGCAACTTATAGTGGGACTGCGGTGGGCATTCTGACACTGGGGGGGAACTGACTAATTGTGACTAACATCCCCAGTGACACTAATACAGTGATGAGTGCTAATAAAAAGCACTGACACTGTACTAATGATACTGGGCAGGAAGGGGTTAACATCTGGGGGGATCAAAGGGTTAACTGTGTGCTGTGTGTGTTTTTCTTGGGAAACATGCTGCTGTGTATTTCTCTGCTGTGCTGAGTAATACACAGCAGCATGTTATTGCTGGCAGGAGACTTGTGTTGTCTACACACAGGTTTCTCGCCACTGTCCCTCAGTAGGGCAGCGCGTGCATGCGCCCCCTACCTGGAAATGCAACTCACGTATATATACTAACTCACATATATACACGTGACTTTGCACAACCCTATTTCTGCTATAGGGCGGAGAGCAACTGGTTAACACCCAATCTCCCTATACACTGTCCAATTTTGGTAAATCAACAAGATCTATAAAGATACAGGAAAAATTTGAAGTTTAAACCCCCATGCACAGTGGTGTATTTAGTTCTTTGTACTGCCCTTGGCAACACTAAAATTGGGTGCCCCCCCCCTGGCCCCAGCAACTCTCAACCAGCTAAACCCACCACCCTGGCCCCCGCCATCACTACTCTCCGCCAATCACCCCCCCCATCTCGCTCGCAGAGAGAGAGAGAGAGAGTTAGTCAAGCACTAACCTTAGCCACTCCAGAAAGCAGCCGGCTATCATTGGGGCCAAGCCCAGTGTCTTCCTTGTGCGGGAAGCTTACACCCTCCAGCAGCATGCAGCCACCTCAGATTCCATGGCAGAGCCTCACCAGGTCTCCAACCCTGCTACATGTGCCCTTTCTTCCAGGGGGTGGCGCTGCCCCCTGAAAATTGCCGCCCTAGGCAAACGCCTTGTTTGCCTTGTGGTAAATACGCCACTGCCCACGCACAGTATCAGCAATATACTTCAATGAAAATGGTTAGAAAGCTCTAGCAAGGATTTTGGTATCAATAAAAGTTTTTTTTATGACACTTTGGTACATATCTCACCAACTAACAGGGATAGTGGTCTGCAGTATTAGCAAGGATCATCTTTAGTGTGGAAAGGTTTTCTTCAGTGTATAAGCCAGCAAGTCTTTTTCTGAGCAAGAAAAGGTTTTCTCTGAGCAAGAAAAGATTTTCTCTGAGCAAGAAAAGATTTTTCCTTCATCAAGGATGTCTACTCAGCAGGCAAGTCTTTTTTTTCAACAGGAAAGTTCTTTAGCAGGGGAAGGGTTGTTTTTTTTTTGTTTTTTTTACAGTTTTCCTCTGTTCAAATACTGTAGGGATCCATTATCTGTTGGGTCCACCCATAGTAAATGTTGACTGTCTTTCGGATTGGACAAAAATATTTTATTTGTTTTAGCTGTTCCTTTACCTGTCCACTAGATGTCAGTCATGTCTCTTGAATGGTGATCTGACTCCCCTGCAAAAGTCAAAGTATGTGAGATTTAATTTACATTGCATTAAATATATATCATGATGAAGGAATAAATGACGTATCAACATGGTTTTCACAGATATCCTTCTTGATAACGTGCTTGGTGCATTGGTTTAAACATTGTGAACCATCCTTATTAGATGAGCATTAAATCTCTGTGGTTATCACTCATTATGAAAATGGCTGCTATTAAGAAGAATATTCCCGTAATTCCCCATGGCACTTTATTAGATGATGCAAATGCGTTATTTCAGTCCATCATGCACTATATCTCATGTCTTTTTGCAATCTAATATGTGGAAATGTATTGTTAGCAAACCATTTCATTTTAACCACTTGCCCTCCAGAGGATTTACCCCTAGTCCTGACCAGGCCATTTTGCGATATGGCACTGACAATAGCACGGTCATGGAGTGCTGCACCCAAATTACATTTTTGTCCTTTTTTCCAAAAAAGGAGCTATCTTTCGGTGGTATTTTATCGCCTCTGCGTTTTTTGCTATAAACAAAAAAGACCAACAATTTTGAAAAAAAACCCCCAATATTTTTGACTTTTTTGCTATTAAACATGCCCAGTAAAAAATAAAAAAAATCAAATTTCGTCATACATTTAGGCCAAAATGTATTCTGCTGCATGTCTTTGCTAAATAAAATACCAATGCATGTAAAATAATTGGTTTACATGAACGTTATAGCGTCTAAAAATGGCGGTATATATATTGGCTTTTTTTAATATTAGTAATGGCGGCGATCAGTGACTTATAGTGGGACTGCGGTGGGCATTTTAACACTGGGGGGGAACTGACTAACTGCCACTGACATCCCCAGTGACATCAATACAGTGATCAGTACTAATAAAAAGTACTGACACTGTACTAATGACACTGGGCAGCCAGGGGATAACATCTGGGAAGATCAAAGGGTTAACTGTGTGATGTGTGTGTTTTATTGTGTGCTGTGTTTTACTAAGTAGACATGCTGTTTTGTATTGCTCTGCTATGCAGAGCAATACAAAGCAGCCTGCTGAAGATGACAGGGGAGAAATCTGTATTGTTTATATACAGACCTCTCCCCTTTCAGTGATGCTCTGTGATTGCCAGGTGGCGGCGGGGAATCTCCGGCCAGGACCCAGTGACTGACAGCTGCAGCCTCCTATATATATATATATATATATATATATGATTTTGCTCAGTATTTCTACTATAGGGCGGTCAGGAAGCGGTTAATATGATTCAAAATGTCCACCATCCATAGCGTACGTTATTAGAAACTGATTGATAATTGACTAATACTGACTAATTGACTAATACTTGTGCAATTGATAACCTGCTGTGATTATGTCCTTTCCAACATTGTACTTAATAATATCGCAATTTTATTGGATCCGATATTAAAGTCAAATGGATACCTATTTTTTTGGCTGTTCTGTCCTTTAATCATCATCACAGTGTTTGTTCTTACAACTTTTGTGGGCTTTTCTCAGTTTCATCTAATCAATGACTAACTGGTTTTTCCACTCCTATTGACTTGAATAGTTTGAATAAACATTGGGCTATTGTGTAGAAATGTGTCTTTCCTAACCATGCTAAGGGGACCATTTTTTCTGTGGCTGGTTGGCAAACACTTGACTGATCTTCCAGCAGATGCAGTAGCTGTTTACTGAGATAAACTGTTTATATTTTTATTTTTTAGCCTTGAAAATCTCACCATTGTCATCTTCTTGCTCTGTTTACCGATTCTGAGAATTGAATAGAATATTTGGACTCAGTCAACAGAGTGTTTGGTTAAAATTATTTTCCAAGATTGCTAATTTTTTTTTTGTGTGGCCAGCATTTGTTAGGTCTCTTGCTTAAATGACTATTCAGGGGCCTTGGTTCTGTACACAAGAGTATTTACAGACTAATTAGCCCACTTTCTGCCTGTCGGGAAAGTGTTTTTCTCTTGAGAAAAAAACAATTTCTGCATGCCTTACTGGGTGTGTATATCACATAAAAAAATTCATACGCTACCTATCAAACCCACTACAGGTTGTAGGGCCTTGTGGATGATTGATAAAAGTTTCTTAAGTGGGTCCTCCCAGCTTCCCCATGTCAAACTTCTGTATTGATAAAGGAGAACTCCCGACCTGTGCTATAACAACAGGATACAGCTGAAAGAACCTGAAGAAGTAGGAATTAGTCAGTTTGAATTTGTGTTTATTCTGGGCAAATGTCTGCAATACGCCACCATCACAGATATGAGTCAAATAATGAACCCCACTGACAGCCCAGAGGAAGGGGTTAGATATGGAGAAAAATGTAGGCAAGTTGGGATTCAGCCATAATGGGGTGCCAGGAGAGTACCACCTGGATCAGTTCCCTACTGGAGGAGTGACCGAGGTCCATGCTCTAATTACGGTTTTCATAGAGGTCGTGAGGGTATGGGGGGCTTTAACACCCCTGAAAGGACATTCCATAGCGCTTCATAGGATCCTACCAAAGCGGCTTCCAGGACAACTGCAGAGCTTCAAGTATCTGAGATTGGCCAATTATGAGCATGTGATAGCATTGAGACTTAAAAGTATGAAAAGAAATCTGGGTAGGCCAGTCCACCCTGGGTTCAGGGTCTCTGAAGCAGAGATAGCCAGAACCGAAGGGAAAGGGGGCGAGAGTCCCAAAGAAAACTAGCAATTTGCAAGTTAAATAGTTTGAAGACTGATTTAGAAATCCATACTGGAGAGTGGTGTAAAACACACAGCAATGGGGAAGCATTTTAATTTTAAGCAGAATTATTTTCCCCATCAATGTCAAGGGTAAATTATTCCAAGCTTTCAGTTTAGTTTTAAAAAAACTGCAGGAGAGGGTAAAGATTGAGTTTACAGAGTCCTGTATTTTAGATGAAATGAGCACCCCTAAATACTTGATAGTTTCATTCCATCGCAGTGGGAGCGACAGATCCATCCCCTTAATGGCATCTGGATCCACTGGAAGGATAAAAGACATCCCAATTTACCCAATAGTCCTGATATACTAGCAAAGTGAGACAACAGGACTAGTGCCGCATGGAGTGAAGGCCCTGGATCCCAGAGGAAGAGAATGATGTCATTGACATAAAGGGCCAGCTTCTCCTCTAGGGATCTGACTCAAACACCCTGAATTGCGCCACAGGACCGGATGGCCGACGCTATAGGCTCCAGCATAAGAGCAAACAGGGTCGGCGAGAGGGGACACCCTTGTGTAGTGTCGTGCAATGGGAAAGAGAGAGGATAAAGACTCACCAAGCTTGATTTGGGCCACTGGCAGTTGGTACAGTATGGTAATCCATTTGCGGAAGACAGAACCAAAACCAAAAACTTTAATACATCAGTGGTTCATAGAGTGAACTCGGTGTAGAGCTATTCACCCTGAGGTCATCACAGAGGACAAGGGGGCACTCTTTACGTCTGGAGGAAAAGAAATTTAATCTCCAAACACGGAAAGGTTTCTTCACAGTGAGAGCTGTGAAAATGTGGAATAGAATCCCTCAAGAGTTGGTTCTGGCCAGCTCAGTGGATTGCTTTAAAAAAGTCCTGGATTCTTTCTTGGATACACAGAATATAACTGGATACTAACATTTATAGGTAAAGTTGATCCAGGGAATATCTGATTGCCTTTCGGGGGATCAGAAAGGAATTTTTCCCCTGCAAGAGCAAATTGGGTCACGCTTTGCTGGGTTTTTTTGCCTTCCTGTGGATCAACTGTGGGTATAGGATTCTAACTTTTTCTTTTTTTAATGGTTGAACTGGATGGACTTTTGTCTTTTTTCAGCCAGACTAACTATGTAAGCATCTCCTCCATATAGGGCCAGGCTACAGAATCAAAAGCCTTTTCTAAATCCAGAACCACCAGCTCCCTGGCACCCTGTTCTTCGGAGGGGGTCTACAGATGGGTAAACACCCTGAAGGTATTTACATCTGTTGACTTGCTCGGCCTGAAACCAGTTTGGTCTATATTTACCAAGAACAGGAGGATCTTCATCAAACTGGTTGCAAGAATTTTGGTAAGTATTTTTCAATCGTAGTTTAACCCTTTCACTGCCAGAGCCGTTTTTGCATTTTTTGCATACATGTATAAATAATCATTTTAGGCCTGAAGATTACACAAAACCCCCAAAATAATATATATTTTCTGAAAGAAGACACCCTAGAGAATAAAATAGTGGTAGTTCCAATTTTTTACATCATACTAAATTATTGCAAAGGTGTAGGAAATGCAAGTGAATTTTAGGGCAAACAAACGCAATAAATTACCCACATTTGTGGTAAAATATGAAAGACTAGAGTAAATATATACCCAACATACCAAACCTTAAATTTGTGTGCGAAATAGCAACACACTTCAGTACCCTATATTTATATAGGTGACACTTCAACAGCCCCTATAGGTCATCAGTTTAGCGTTGAGGTCTTGTGCTAGAATTATTGCTCTCGCTCTAAATACACCCTGCATACATGTGGGAGTGAAGGGGGCCTCAAAAATTTTTGGGGGGGATGTTATGTGCTTAGTTGTAACTTTATTTCTTTGCAATTAAAAAAAAAAAAAAATTTTACATAACTTTTTTTTATCACATAGGGGACAAAAAAATGATTTTTAGGTGACAGGTTCTCTTTATTGAGACATGCAGGGTCTAAAAGACCCTGCATGTCTCCTTTGGCCTCCACTCAATGTATTGCAATGCATTGCTTCTAGGCTGTGCTAGCCAAGGAAGTGACAGCGATGACCCTGAAGTGACGCCACACACGTTGCCTTCCGGGTCACAGAAAGAAGGGGAGGAGAGCGGACGTTCATCCTCTCAATTCTCTCCCCTCCATCCACCAGCACCTGCTATGGCACTCCTCGGGCCCACAGATGGGCAAGTGGGGCTCAGACACATGGTGGGCACGCGTGTGGGGACCAGTACTGGGGGCTGTGGAAGCAATCTGGTGGCAGCGCAACCGCCCGACTGCTTCTACCTGACAGACAGGCCTCTGCCTATCAGTTTTATACACAATCCTGGTTCAAATCCCAACCATGGAACCACCTGCCTGGAGTTTGCATGTTCTCCTTGTGCTTGTGTGGATTTCCTTCGGGTACTCCGATTTCCTCCCACGCTCCAAAGGCATGCTGGTAGGTTAATTGGCTCCTGTCTAAATTGTCCCTAATATGTGTATGTATGAATGTGAGTTAGGGACCTTAGATTGTACACCCCTTGAGGGTTAGGGACTGATGTGAATGTAATATATATATGTAAAGTGCTGTGTAAATTGACAGTGCTATATAAGTACCTGAAATAAAAAAATTAATATTCTGAATGAAACAAAACAAATGCCAAAGATATGAAACAAAATCCGAAAATGAAATGGTTCATTTTATTTATTTTCTAAATGCATCTGAAAAAAAACACTAAATTAAAATGTGTAGTTTGCCCATGTCTAGTGGATGCATATGTGTGGCAGCTGGGCATTAAAGTGCAAAAACAACAAATTAAATTGTGGTGTGAACAAGTGGTAACACACCATCCACATAAGTAAGCCTCTACCCCGCCCCCCAGATAAATGTGAAGATACACTTGTACAGCATAGGTGGTAAAATGTTCATAAAAATCCCATAGGGAGGGTGTTGCACTTCAGTAGGCAGCTCCATCTGAGACAGACTCAACACAACAGGGCGCCAGCTAAGTGTATCTCAAGGGTTTATTATTTTCAATGGTTTGAGAAAGCCAATAGGAGCTCCCAAATGTACTACCATAGCAACCAGCCCGCCCCAGGAGTGACGCCACATCCTGCCCTGCGATCCACATTGGCTCCTCATTTTCTGGAACATTGGACTTGGTTTCCTCACTGACAACACACTGTTTGGTGTCACGAGCTGCTCTTCCTGTGAAAAGTTTCCATCCAATGTGGTATGGCTGTAGATAAGCTCTTTGTTTTTTTATTCCTGTAAGTTTGCATTTGGCTTTTTAACCCCTCGCCCTCCAGAGGATTTACCCCCCTTCCTGACCAGGACATTTTTTGCATTACGGCGCTGCGTTACTTTAACTGACAATTGCGCGGTCATACAACGCTGCACCAAAATGAAATTTGAGTCCTTTTTTCCCACTAATAGAGCTTTCTTTCAGTGGTATTTGATTGCCTGTGTGTTTTTTATTTTTTGCGTTATAAGCAAAAAAAGACCAACAGTTTTCAGAAAAAAAACAATATTTTGGATTACTGTATATGCTATTAAACATGTCCAGCAAAAAAATTTAAAAAATCTAATTTTGTCATAAATTTAGGGCAAAATATATTCTGCGACATGTCTGCCAAAAAAAAAATCCCAATACATGTAAGTTAATTGGTTTACGTGAAAGTTATAGCGTTTACAAATGGCGGTATAGATAATGATTTTTTTGTCCACTAGTAATGGCGGCGATCTGCGACTTTAACGGGACTGCAGCAGACATTCTGACACTGGAGAGAACTAACTTGGTGTCACTGACACCCCAGTGACACCAATACAGTGATCGGTGCTAAAAAAAAAAGCACTGACACTGTGCTAATGGCACTGGGCAGGAAGGGGTTAATGTGAGAGGCAATCAAAGGGTTAACTGTGTGCTGGGAGTGTTTTACTAGGGGGCGGGGGTGTGTGCTTCACTGTAAGTACACTGATCGGGATGGCTTTACTGTGCACAGCCATCCTGAGCAGTGTGCTCAAGCTGACAGGGAGGAAGATTGTTTGTAAACAAAACAATCTTCCTCCCCGTCCTCAGTAATCACCGGGCGCCGGCAGACAATTACCAGCTGTGACTCGGTGATTGACATCCACGGCCATGAACGGCAGTACGGGTAGGGGGTGTGCGCAACTCGCACGCGCCCCCTACTTGGAAATGCAAAATGACGTTTATGTATGTGATTCTGCGCAAAGGTGCAGGGTGGTATAGGGTGGTCCTTAAGCGGTTAATCGCAATAAACCCCTTGATGCACTTAGCTGGCGCCCCCTTGTGTTCTTTTTTGGCCATTAGAGCGCACCTATCTTGCCATCACACATAAAAGCTATGTGCTTGGCAAGAGGTTAAAGAGGTTTTTTTTTTAAAATTTATTTAATAAAAATATGTCATATTATACTTTACCTGTTTTTGCTCATCGGTAGGAGTTGCTCTTCACCTTTTCTCAACAGAACAGCATGAAAAAAATTAAAATGCATCATTTAAATAAAAGATCCATCAGCTTTATTAGAGCACAGAAGCATTTACACGATGCAATATCAATGCGATTTTTTTTTTTTTTTTTTTTTTTTTTTTTTTTTTTCATCAAGAAATACAACATTTACATGGAGGGGCGGACTGACCATTTGGAAACTCGGGCACTGCCTGAGGGCCTGGGGTCAGTAGGGGGCCCCATGAGATGCCCCTGGTACCTTTTTCATAGGCTTTTTTGAGTTTGGGCAAGGACACAGGGGCCCCATGATCCCCTATTGCCCGGGGGCCCCATGAGTTGTCAGTCCGCCCCTGTTTACATGATATAAAGTTCATTATGAAGTGCAACATACATATTGTACACTTCACATACTGTATTTGCAGCACGGTTTTATTTGTGCAAGTGAGACTCATGCAGTTTTTAAAAAAATGGTAAACATACAAAGCGGTCGGAAAGAACTCCATTCTGCTTTATTTCTATCTCTAGTGGATCAAGCATTACTTCTGTGTAAAATGTATAAGGGCCCATTCACACTTGTGCGGTGCGGCGATGTACGCTACCACAACGCATGGCAACTTACTTTCTGCCTTTGACGTACGGTGCCATTTCCATTGCGTTGTACAGTAAAGCCCAATGCACAACGCACTGCAGTGCATCTATTGTGGTGTGTTGGCGGCCTGTTTTTATCATCCCCTGTCCACCAATGAGAATGAACTCTAAAAAGAATGTCATTAAAACTCAACTCCATTTTTTTTCTGGCTAAGATAAGAATCAGAACTTTTGTGTCAGCATTGATTGTCCCTTATATCCAGTCCTGGTGACGTCAGGAGAAAAAGTGAGACTCAGGGTGTCACTGAGACAGAAGGACCCAGCCAGACATTCCAACTTCTCTCTGGCTTTGTCCTCATCAAAGAGCTATGCCATCATTTCCTGTTCTTGTGATACCCTGTCAGGGCAAATCTCTCTAACAGGCATAACAACAAAAATAAAAACTTAACAGAGGTTCTCCACCTCTCCCTCTTTGTACAAATCTATAAAAAAATAGGTTTTGGATGCAGTTGGGCTTTAAAGGTGAACTCTAGGCAACTATAAAATAGGAAAAAATAAATAAATAAAAAATAGTGCTGTAATCTTTAGGAACTGTACATCATTACATTTATATTTAATGGAAGCAGTGTAAGTATTTAGCATTTATTTATTTTGGGTATTTATATAGCGCCATCAATTTGCGCAGCGCTTTACATATATATTGTACATTCACATCAGTCCCTAACCCTCAAGGGGCGTACAATCTAAGGTCCTTAACTCACATTCATACATACACATACTAGGGCCAATTTAGACAGGATCCAATTCACCTACCAGCATGTCTTTGGAGTGTGGGAGGAAACTGGAAAACCCGGAGGAAACCAACTCAGGCACAGGGAGAACATGCAAACTCCAGGCAGGTGGTGCCGTGGCTGGGATAGTATTCAAATGTGACTTGGTATCAGCCTCTTGCAGTCCACATACAGCAGGGCTGGAGTGTGTCAGCAAGAAGGAGCACAATGGGCCAATCTGTTCATGCACAAGAAGCATGCTGATAGGAGGAGAAAGCAGGGTGATGTGGGACAGATCATGGGGGAAATGGGTTAAATTATGCTGGCCATCACACTGAGGATTAAGTGTGTTTATATAAACAGATTAATCTTCAGCTGATCAAAGTCAAACCTTTTAAAGTCAAACTCAAGCCAAAAGTCACCCAAAAGCATACAACAATAAAAAGACTAACACAAATTCTCAGTACTTTTTATATAATTAAATGTTATATCTGATGGGGGGCACAGTCTCTGATGGGGGTGCTGCTTCAGATTGAGTGCGGCTTCGAACGAGTGCATAGATGAAGCAGTTAAACGCAGCAGTTGAACTAAAGCAGGAGAACCCAAGCAGCAGGAAGACACAACAACAGTTAGAAGCTCTACTGCATGCTGGAAGACTGCAAGCAAACACCCTGGGAAACCTCTTACATGCCTGAGACCCACTCTGTGTGCCTTTATATAATACGCCCCTCTTCTCATCATATTACTACCCTCTGTTCCCAAATCTCATTTCTCTACCCCTCTGCTCCACCCCACAACCTGTACATCTCCCCCTCACTGCTATCATCTCCCTACTACTGCTCTCTTCACCTCCCCAAAATGTCTCTTCCACTCCTCCTTCTCATTTTCCTCTCCTCCGTTCCCAAATTCCATTCACTATATCCCTCTGCCCCTCCCAAACATTTGTATATCGTGTCCTCACTGCTTCCCTCACCCCTCTATGGCACCCACCACCTCCTCCTATTATTCCACTCTCCCACTGACCCCAACACCTCCACTAGGAGTTTCTCACGCTCCTGCACATCCCGCTCCCATGCCACCTTTCTCACCCTTCTCCTCCTAGCCGCGGGGGACATCTCCCCAAATCCTGGCCCTCCACCTCCCTCACCCGCTCAACACCCTCCCACTTCCACGTCCTACTGCAACCCCCGCAACTTAGTATCTGTCTCCCTGCTCCCTAAAATCTCTCCCCCATTTTCATGTGCACTCCTGAACGCCCGTTCGGTGTGCAACAAGCTTACCGCCATCCACGACCTCTTTGTTTCCCGCTCCCTCAACCTCCTGGCGATCACGGAAACCTGGATCCAGCCCACTGACTCTACCTCCCCTGCTGCACTCTCCTATGGAGGTCTCACCTGGACCCACTCACCCAGGCCTAACGGTCGTAAAGGTGGTGGGGTTGGTCTGCTCCTGTCACCGCAGAGCACCTTCCGAGTCCTCCCAAACCCCCCCTCCCTATCCTTCTCCTCCTTCGAGGCCCACTGCCTCCGACTATTCTCCCCAACCCCCCTGAAGATTGCTGTGATATACCGGCCTCCTGGATCCATACCCCGCTTCCTGGATGACTTCTCCTCCTGGCTGCCCTTCTTCCTCTCCTCTGAGCTACCCACCATAATTCTTGGGGATTTTAACATCCCTGTCAACCTCGACAACCCGGACACAGCCCGTCTCCTCCACCTAACCTCCTCCTTTGCACTTGCACAGTGCATACAATCCACCACCCACTCCAACGGAAATATCCTTGATCTTGTCTTCTCCAACCGATGTGCTCCCCACAACCTCACTAACACCCCCTTCCCTCTCTCTGACCACAACCTGATCACCTTCTCTATCTCCTCGTCCTCCAACGCCTACCCCTCCAAATGTCACACTACTACCAGCCGTAACCTCCGCAACCTTAACCCTGCCTCCCTCCACTCTGCAGCTGATCAACTCCACGACCGCATCCTCCCCCTGTCCTGCCCCGACTTGGCTTTGACCGCCTACAACAATGCGCTCTCAACAGCCCTTGACTCACTAGCGCCTTTAACCACACGCAACACCAGACCCCGACCGCTCCAGCCCTGGCAGACTGATCACACCAAAACCCTCAAACGACAAAGTCGTGCCCTGGAGCGACTATGGCGCAAAACCAAATCCAAACAAGCCTTCACCCGCTACAAATCTGCCTTCCGCACCTACACCTCCTCCCTCCATGCTGCCAAACAGGCCTACTTCTTGACCCTCATCAAGGCCCTCTCCTCCAATCCTCGCCGACTCTTCTCTGCCTTCAACTCTCTACTCTCTCCACCCCCACCTCCACCCAGCACCTCACTCACTGCCCTTGAGATTGCCAATCACTTCAAAAACAAAATTGACACAATTCGCAAGGACATTGCCGCAACTCACACGCCCTCTCAACCTGTCCCCTCTCACACAGCTACCCCCTTATCCCCCCTCCCCCTCGACATAACCCGCAGGGACTTCGTCGCTGCTCAAACTCTCTCCAACCCCCTTCACCCTCACTCAGCTACCCCCTCATCACCCCTCTCCCACGGCCCCACCACTGCTCTGACCTCCTCTTCCACCCCACCCTACATTCCTCATACTGAAGCTCCCCCAACACTCCACACCTTTGACCTTACTACCATCGAGGAAGTCTCCAAGACCCTCTCTGATGCCCGCCTCACCACCTGCCCCCTCGACCCTATCCCCTCACAACTCCTACGACCTTCCTCCTCCTCCATCCTACGCTCCCTCACCCACATCTTCAATCTCTCCCTCTCCTCAGGCACTTTCCCCTCCCCTCTGAAACATGCACACATCACCCCCATACTTAAAAAGCCCTCCCTGGACCCCAATGACCCGAACAACCTCAGACCCATCTCCCTGCTCCCATTTACATCTAAACTCCTCGAGCGCCTAGTCTACACCCGCCTATGCTCTCACCTCAACGACAACAACCTCCTCGATCCCCTACAGTCCGGCTTCCGTCCCCTACACTCCACCGAAACTGCCTTACTCAAACTCTCCAACGACCTGCTAACCGCCAAAGCTAATGGACACTATTCAGTGCTCCTACTCCTTGACCTCTCTGCGGCCTTCGACACAGTCGACCACCCCCTCCTCCTCAAAAAACTACACTCCCTCGGCCTCAGAGATTCTGCTCTCTCCTGGATCTCATCCTACCTGTCACAACGCTCTTTCAGCGTTACCTATAATGCTACCACCTCCCCCTCACTCCCCCTCTCTGTTGGGGTCCCTCAAGGCTCTGTCCTCGGGCCCCTTCTCTTCTCCATCTATACCTCCTCCCTTGGCCAACTCATACACTCTCACGGCTTCAACTACCACCTCTATGCCGACGACACACAAATCTATCTCTCAACCCCCCACCTCACCCCCTTGGTCTCAGCCCGAATCACACACCTACTGAGCGACATATCAGACTGGATGTCGCTCCACTTCCTTAAATTGAACCTCTCCAAAACCGAGTTTCTTGTCTTCCCCCCAGCCCGGACACCACCCCCCATTGATTTCTCCGTCACATCCAACAACGCTACCATCAAACCCGCCCTGCAGGCCAGAGTACTGGGTGTCATTCTGGACTCCAACCTATCCTTCCAGCCCCAAGTCCAATCTTTAACAAACTCGTGCAGACTCCACCTCCGCAACATCGCCAAAATCCGCACGTTCCTAACCCCAGAAACCACTAAACAGCTCATCCACTCCCTCATCATATCACGACTCGACTACTGCAACTCCCTCCTCACTGGCCTGCCTCGCCGCTGGCTATCCCCTCTTCAGTCCATCCTGAACACGGCTGCCAGACTCATTCACCTTTCCAACCGCTCTGTCTCCGCCACCCCCCTCTGCCAATCCCTCCACTGGCTTCCGATTGCGCAACGGATCAAATTCAAAATCCTAACGCTGACGTACAAAGCTGTCCACCATACTGCCCCGAACTACATCACTGACCTAATATCCAAGTACCGCCCAGCACGCACACTCCGCTCCTCACAAGACCTCCTTCTCTCTAGTTCCCTGGTCTCCTCCTCCCATGCCCGCCTCCAGGACTTCTCCAGGGTGTCACCCATCCTCTGGAACTCCCTGCCCCAACCCATCAGATTATCACCTACTCTCCTCTCCTTTAGGCGCACCCTGAAAACCCATCTCTTCAGGGAAGCCTACCCCACCCCCTGCTAACTTGCCTCCCTCCTCCACTCTTCCTACCACTCCATCCCCCACAGCTATCTCCTCCTGTGCCACCACCCCCTCCCTCCTAGATTGTAAGCTCGAAAGAGCAGGGCCCTCGATCCCCTCATGTTTTGCATTGTATTGGTATTGTTCTGTCACATGTTCTGTCTCCCTTTGTAATGTACAGCGCTGAGCGAACTATTGGCGCTTTATAAATACTGTATAATAATAATAATAATAATATATTTTGACTGGGGTTAGGTTTTGAAAAGCTAAGTTTATGCTTGAACATTGCTAATCCTGGCCAGCAGAGGGTGCTGCTGACTAACGTAACGCGGAACAGACCATCATATGTGTATGGGAAAAGTAGGCATTAAAACCTACAAAGATTTACAGAAAAAAATACCAAAAAAGTATCAGTCTGTTGAACATCCTGTTACTCATTTTTTGGGAAAAATATATTGGCCATTGTAAAAAAAATGCTATAATTTCTTCTGGTGTATGTTAAATAAATATAAATATTTAAAGTGTTACTACACCCCGGACCCTGCATTCACTATATCCGGTCTCCCCGGACCCTGCATTCACTATATCCGGTCTACCCGGACCCTGCATTCACTATATCCGGTCTACCCGGACCCTGCATTCACTATATCTGGTCTCCCCGGATCCTGCATTCACTATATCCGGTCTACCCGGACCCTGCATTCACTATATCTGGTCTCCCCGGACCCTGCATTCACTATATCCGGTCTCCCCCGGACCCTGCATTCACTATATCTGGTCTCCCCGGACCCTGCATTCACTATATCCGGTCTCCCCGGACCCTGCATTCACTATATCCGGTCTCCCCGGACCCTGCATTCACTATATCCGGTCTCCCCCGGACCCTGCCTTCACTATATCTGGTCTCCCACAGTACACACAACATGGAAATGCAATTATTTTAGTAAATAGAAACTGCTAAATACCTTTTCTCATCAGCAGTTAGAGCAGTCTTGTGACACTATCAGTGTCCAGCAGTGCACTGGTTAAAGCTTGTAGGAGGAGTTTTCTTTCTGCTCTAGCAGTATGCAGAACCCCTGACCCTCTGTCTGGTCAATGCTGATTGGCTATGTGCTGATCACATGCACTTTCCCAAAAAAAACCCCAAAAAACCTCTCTAGCAATACACACTAAACTGAGCATGTGCAGAGTGTCTCCACACCATATGACTTATCAGAAGATAAGAGGGGGGCACTGGAAGAAGGGGAGGATCAGAAAAGACAGGATCAATCAGCATTTTTACACAATGCCAAAGGTTAACCCCTTAGGTTCCACAGTGAATATAAGAAGCATACTTTACTGCATATACAGACTGATTTTACTGTTGTGGGCTTAGTAACACTTTAAGTTGCACAGTACTGTCATTTAAAGGATGGACTCCAAATTCTACATAGTTGGTCAGCTTGATGACGTCCATGTAAAAATATGCTTCTTGCATGGCTTTCAGCTCTGCTGAGCTGCATTGATCTGCATAGACGCACAGGCACATAGAAGTCAATTGTTTTCTATGTGCCCTAGTCACCCTGTACTGCTGCATTGGGTGGGCTACAGTGCTAAATGAAGCCCTTCTGGGTATACTAGTGAACATGAACTGGCAAATGGTACCTTTGGTTAAACTAGGGGTGCTCAACCTGTGGCCCTCGGAGCCCTCTGATGTGGCCCTTGAACTGAAACCAGGGAAGCACACTTCTATTATATTCTGAATGCTGGAGTTTTGGTGCATTTTCTGAAAGTGCAACACCCACAAGATATAATAGAAGTCTATGGTAAAGCTAACCCACTGGTGCACTGCAGCTGCAGTTCAGGTAAACAGGAGCACCTCAGTGCAGGGTCAGGAAAGTAACGGCTTGGTTACATTTGCCGTTTGGGGGAGGTAAAACCCCATAGTTGAGATGTGTTTTTACCACACACCCACAACCAATGGTGTGGTTGCAATGGTGACCCTGCCCCATGCTCCAGGGGGCCTGTGTGGCCTCCCTGTCCCATTCTGGAAAGGAGGGGCGGCAGGGGCAGCATATAAAGAAACTGATTCCCCTTATTTTCCTTCTGTAACTGCTGAAAGCCGGCTTCTCCTCCTCTCCCTCCTGCCGGCATTCACTGGCTGCAGGAGGAAAATGCTCATTATGCAATTCAAAATAAAAAATTCTAAATTTGGAACCATTTCATTTCATTGTAGTCTCTAACCGGCTACCAAATCACTTAAGTGGCCCCCACTCTTCAAAATGTTTAGCTCCCCTGGGTTAAACCATACCCCACTGCAAGACTGGACCCCCATCCCCCAGAATTCAAGAGGCATGAACATGACTGGCACCTAGGCATGTGCCACACCCCACCTATGTAATGGCTCTGTTCTTCCGGGGGGGTTAAAGGTGGCTGAGCCATGGTTTTACCTCCCCCTGACCACCCATCAGACTTCTGATTGGGCTGTACATGTCGCAAGCTTGCCTTATAACTGCTTCAGTTTTAACTCTGGCTGTAGAGTTTGACAGGCAGCACCTTCTGTGAAACTTGCCCAGATTAGGCCATACAACAATGGCGAGTCAAATGCCTGGCTTGCAGTTGCGGTGCAGTCTTGCAATGTAAAATTGAGAAAAAGTGAGAAAAAAATGCAAAAACAAGACAACTAGCAAACAAGGTGGCAGTAGCACTTCCTGAATGCCTGACAGCAGCTGCAATACAGCCCTCTGAAAAGTGATCCAATGTGGTTTGCTTTTCAGAGGTCAGTAAGCATTGCCACCTGCCTGAAAGTGACCTAACAGCACTCACTGCCTGGCTAGCACACTGCCACATGAGACATAGGAGGGCGGAGCATAATTGTATACACGTATCGACTTTCTGAAAGTCAGTATTTGCTTAGTTATTCCGGTACGGTCCAGCAGGAGTTCAGTTTAGCAAACCTCAGGTTCATGTAAAGAGCAATATTGTTAGAAGGAATGTAAGCCTGAAGTATCGGATGACATCTAGTTTTCTGAAGCTCTGTGTATCATAAAAATTGTTTTTTTTTTTTTTTTTTTTAAGTAATGTTCTCACTTTGTTTTCATCTTTTCTTGGATCTCAGCGCTTCTGATCTCCTGCAGCCTCTTTCACTGGCAAAAGAAGGGGCTTCATGATGGTGACAAACACAGAGCATGCCATGCTTGTAGTCTAATCTTGAAGTCTTCATTACAGGGCGACCACTCAGGGGCACAGTTGGGAGACAGTTGTCACCTATAACAGGAAGAGCCTGAACAAGAGCAGAACATGCCTGTAGCTGCTATGGCAGGTGCATGTGACAAGGTGACAACGCAGAGGGAAAACATTAGAAGATGGGGACACAGTGTTATCACCCTATAACAGGAAATGCCCGAACAAGGACCACAAGGTATTATATTCATAAAAGCCTACAGATTCAAAAATGGTCAAAATAACTTTTTTTTAAAATGGTAAGCATTTTGCATGGGACTTCAACAATTTTTTTTTTACATATTGAAAAACTAAAGCTTCGTGGCTTATCCTAATCAAAAAACAAAATTTTTCAAGCTACAACGGATATGATATATATATATATATATATACACATATATATATATATATATATATATATATATATATATATATATATACATACAGTATATATAATTAACAGGAAAATTCCAATAATTTATATAAATCCTTATAAGGATATCCAACTGCTATATATATATATATATATATATATATATATATATATATATATATAAAAATATGAAAAATATTTTAATGTTTACAATAACATATATATATATATATATATATATATATATATATATATATGTTATTGTAAACATTAAAACATTTTTCACTTTTAAAGTGCTTGTAAACCCTCACCTTGTAAAACAACTCATTCAGTGTAAACTGGAAATAAAGGGCGAAACATTTGTGTATACATATAAAAAACATTGTAAATACCTTGTTTTCCCTTTTATTAAAAGTAATCACATTCCCTCAGCTGCATAAGAGCTGGGGGTAGAGAAACAACATAACATTAGTCTTCCCAGTGAAAGGCTGTGCAGAAGGGGGGATGTCAGAACAAGTCTGATCACTGGGGGAGAACAGGCTGAGTTCCCAGCACAGCTAGCGAGCTGACCACGCTGTGCTCTCCTTCCTAGTGTGGTCAGTTTTTATAGGAAAGCAGAGGGCCTGGCAGAAACACAGGGATTTCACACAAAGGAAGCAATACAAAGAGAACAGAATACTTTTTATGCAAGTACATGGTACAGCAGTCACATATCAGGAATATGAAATGTTGGGTTTACATATTCTTTAAAGTTTACAATTTAAAAAAAAAAATTTTTTATATAAAGCAACAGTTTTTGAATATTTAAAAAAAAACATTTGTTGGAGGTCCTATGCAAAATGCTTACCATGTAAAATGGTATTTTTGTTGTAAACTTTGCAAAATTATTATTGTAAACCTATTTATTGTTTACATATTCAAAAACTGCTGCTTTATCTCCAAAAAAAAAAAAAAAAAAAAAAAAAAAATATATATATATATATATATATATATATATATATACAGTGGTACCTTGACCTACGAGTGAATGAAAAAAAATTGAGGTACAAGCTCTAGACGCCGCTGCTAGATGGCGTAGTGAGCAGTGAAATAGTAAAAAATTAAAAAGAAAAAAATAATAAAAGAAAAAAAAGAAAAAAACAATTGTGAAGTAGCAATTAAGTTTAGGGATACGTAGTGTACAGTAGTGATAACAAAAAATGAGTCTTCCATTCTTCTCCGTCTATCTCTTCTACCCTCCACCTCCGCCAGCGTCTTTGTTAGCTCAAGTCGTCTCATCTCCAAGGTAAGTACACTGTATAAAACCTTAGTATATCTTTGCATACTCTTTCTGTTATGTTTGTATACCATATTTGTTATTTAGAAATGCATTTTTCTTATTTAATAACATGAAACATAAAAATATGGGGTGGCATTTTGAGGGTTGGAACTGATTAAGGGCATTTTAAGTATTTTCAATGGGGAAAATTGATTTGATGTGCGAGCAAATTGAGCTACGAGCTTGGCTATGGAACAAATTAAACTCGTAGGTCAAGGTACCACTGTATTTTATTGTAAACTTTAAAAGTAAAAAATGTTTCAAAGATTACAATAAAAATCTGTATTTTGTAAATAAAGCTGCAGTTTTTGAATATCCACTTGCCCTTCCAAAAATTCATCCCCCTCCCATTTAAAAAATGTAAAAATGAGATTTCTTCATAAAGTTAGGCCAAAATGTATTCTGCTTAATGTCTTTGGTAAAAAATCCCAATAAGTGTATATTGATTGGTTTGCAGGTATATATACTGGAATTTTATTTATTTTCTTTTTATACTAGTAATGGTGGCAATTAGCTACATATAGTGGGACTGTGATTGTATGGTGGGCATTCTGACACTGGCTAACTGACACTGACATCCCCAGTGACACTAATACAGTGCAAATAAAATGCACTGCCACTGTACTAATGACACTGGGCAGGACGGGGTTGACATCTGGGTCAATGAAAGAGTTACCTGTGTGCCTAAGTATGTGTAATGTGTGCAATCTGTGCTGATTTACTAAGGATGTGACTGTTTTTGTCTCCCTGCAAAGCAGGCACATTCTCACTCTCAGCAGAGAGATCTGTCTTGTTTGCCAACCCGATCTCTTTCCTGTCACTTGCTCCAACAATTGTCGGCCCTGGCTGCAAATCATAGGCCGAGGCCCGTTGATTGGCAAATAAAGGAGCCAGTGACATTGCAGAATCACATATATATGTGGTTAAGCACAGCCAGCCCACGCTGTAGCAGTAAGGCTACAGTACACGGTCGGCAAGTGGATATGTACAAAAAATTGCAGGTTTAGGCTCCATGTACATGGGACATTTTGGAAAACGATGGAAACTGATTGCTGGAAAACGTAGGTAAAAAAAACCTCTGTTTAGCCGCGTTTGCATATCCCGTTTATGAGCGTTTGCATTTAGAAGCGTTTTTTAAAGATAACCTCAGGAAATCATCCAAAATGCCCAGAATGCTCTGAAAAACATTTTGAGAGAAATAGAGAGAGCAGAAGCAGAGAGAGCAGTATTTGTTGAGATTAACAGTCTTTTTTTTTGTGGTGTGTGGATGTGTTCCAGCTCGTTTCTGTGCAGAAATTATTGCAGCAGTGTCTAACATATTTTCTTTTATGAGAAACCTCAAAGTATGCTATACCGGGTCCATTTGAGTACCGGGAAAATGCTTTGCATGCATTTTTCATAATTAAAAAAGGCTCTGGACAGTATCTAGAAATGGAAGAGTTAAAAAAAATTTCCAACACAAACGCTTAGAAACGCGGTTAGCCACATTTACACGTGTTTACAAGTGTTTGGCATTTGAAACGCTGATAAAATCTACTGCTGAACGCAAGTTTGGTGCATTACAAAAACGACTGTAAACTCAACTGCCTGTAAATGACGATGTATACATGGACACATAGGAAAACATCAAAGAGTCCAGGGGCTGCTGAAAAAAACGCAGAAACGCTCCTAAATGTCAGTTTAGCAGCTGCAGTGTACATGGAGCCTTACAATAATAATTTCCTAAAAGATGAGTCATTATTAGCATAACCAGCTGTTTTATGTATAAAACAGGGGCGGACTGACAACTCATGGGGCCCCCGGGAAATAGGGGATCATGGGGCCCCTGTGTCCTTGCCCAAACTCAAAAAAGCCTTTGAAAAGGTACCAGGGGCATCTCATGGGGCCCCCTACTGACCCCGGGCCCTCGGGCAGTGCCCGCGTTTCCAAATGGTCAGTCCGCCCCTGGTATAAAAACATATATTTATTGCAAACTTTGCAAAATTATTATTTTAATTTTATTTAAAATGACTTTTTGAATGCCTTTTTTGATATTTTCATGAATTGGCCGTACTATAGACACCAAAGTTGTCTTAGACGGAAGAGATTGAGTCCAGAGCAGAGACAGTTTGGAGCATTTTTTGACTGCAACAATTTGTAGCTGAGTTAAGAACAGCAAGAGCTGTACCGAAGAAGTTCAGCTATGGAGGTATGTCAGCCATTGACGTAGACATTCCACCAAAGCTGCCCGAGGAATGTTGCACAATTGTTTTGAGAACGTCGAGGTGGAGTACAATATAGGTCTCCCAATTGGGCCACCAGACCGAAAGGGCAGATCTCCAGGGCTAGGCGGATTGTTCATTTTCTCCAAATTCTGTGTCACACCTTGTACACAGCTGATTAGTTAGTCCTATATACCCAAATCTACAGCCAGAAGGACATGTAGCCAGGTAGTAATGACTTGTAGTCTTGTAGTACATAATAAATAAAATATTTTGTTTGTGATGGACGTTTGGAGGCTACAAAAATGTCTAGCGTAAAATCCTGATGTTCTTCCACACCCAGGGAGCTACAGTTGTGTATAGCCGACCATAGAAATAAATGGCTGTCTGAAGGAATAAATGGCAAAGCTTTCGTTCATTGATATACACATGGGCATGCGCCTCAGACTTGTTCCCCATAAAATTTCCACATTCGGGGAAATATGTCATACACACTTGCACGTGATGATGATGCATAAAAGCATTGGCATTCACGCGAGTACAGCTGCATACAGCCATTCATTTCATTGGTGGGCTGAATGCACCACCTGCGTCTTCCCGACACATTGAAATATGTCAGGATTTACATATACATGTTGGCATTTAAAACCTACAAAGATTTACAGAAAAAAATACCCCCAAAATATCAGTCTGTTGAACGTCCCGTTACTTATTTTTTGGGAAAAATATATTGGCCATTGCAAAAATTCTAAATTTTTTTCTGGTGTACGTTAAATAAATACAAATAATTAAAGTGTTACTGAACCCAGGACCCTGCCTTCACTATATCTGGTCTCCCACAGTGCACAGAACACGGAAATGCAATTATTTTAGTAAATATCAACCGCTAAATACCTTTTCTCATGAGCAAACTGAGCATGTGCAGAGTGACTCCACACAATATGTTTTATCAAGAGATAAGAGGGGGACACTGGAAGAAGGGGAGGATCAGAGAAGGAAGGATCAATCAATGTTTTTACACAATGCAGAGGATTATCCCCATAGGTTCCACAGTGAGTATAACAAGCATGCTTTCCTGCATATTCAGACTGATTTTACTGTTGTGGGTTTAGTAACATTTTAACTATAGGTATATATATATATATATAAATATTATTATTAATTTTTTTTTTTTTACATTTTATTGTGAGAATGCAGTAAATAAGAACAATGGCCGCAACGTTTGGCCAAGTTAAATATATACAGTATGTTAGTATAAGTTGATAGGTCAAGAATGACCTAACAGTGCTGGGCCGAGTGATAAACATTAAGAAACATTTGAGTAAATGGCAGTCGTACTGGTAGGTAGCAAGCAAAAGGAAAAGCGGGAGACCTCAATTTTTAGATGAATAAGTGCAATTCAATTTTAAGTGGTTGTAAACCATTACATATACCAAGTGAAGTGACTGGCCTGAGGTGATACACAGAGATGAAACAAATCCTTCTACATAAGTTGTACCTGTTCATCTATCACCGTTTGTCCCCTACATCCATTCCAAGTACAGAATTTATACAGGATCTCTCAGCTCTGGACAGCAGGGGGCGGGGAGCTGAAGTTACATCAGTGAGGAGAGCTATGAGAGCTGATTGGTGGGAAGGGACACACCTCCCTTTCACACAGTTTATAGGGACAATGCTGAGGCTTTCAATCACAGGTTGTGCCCTCCCGTTACCATTTTTCTGTTGGTGTCAGGAAAACTCATGACTCATGCTGATAGCAGAGGAATGAGGCAGCAAACAGAAATGATACTTAGGGAGTAATTTACTAAAACTGGAGCAGACAGAATCTAGAGCAACTGTCCATGGCGACCAATCAGCTTCTATCTTTACCTTGTTCAATTAGGCTTTGCAAATGAAAGATAGAAGCTGATTGGTTACCACATACAATTGCTCCAGATTCTATTTGCTCCAGTTTCAGTAAATACCCCTCTTAGTGCTCTGGACCGAGAGGCACACACAATATAGAAGGATATGCTTAGTTCATATTTCATGTCAGAGGTTTACAACCATGGAATGTCCATTAGAGGATCATTGTTTTGAAGTCTAATACCATCGAGTATATTGAAAGCATTGCATTATATATTGTTGAGTTTCTATGGGTAAGGTTTGAATAAAAGATTCTCAAATGTTGAAGAATTTTTGAACCAGCAATTCCTTATGTAACCAGGCTTCCACCCTTTCCATGCGGGAAACGCAAGATAGTTTAGCTATAAATAATCTAGGTATACCTCTAAGCGTCATACCATCTAACAAGGTCTTCATGTGACATCTCAGATCCATGTACAACAGGTGGGAGTAGAAAAAAACCCTAAAAACTTAAATTTGAATTCAGTTAAATTAATTCTTTATATTCTGCTGGCGGCAAGAATTACTATAACTAAACGTTGGAAACAGTCAACAATTCCGCTAGACTTTGTCAAACAGAAACGTAATTGGATTACGATTAATGATAAACTTACTAGTGTAATTGACAATAATGCCTCTAAATTTGAGAACACCTGGGAACCATGGATTAGGTATCTCTCTGTTGTTTAACCCCTTGACGCCGACGTAACACAAATATGCGGCCTCACGGACCTGGGCTTTTTTCCGTGGGGCCGCATATTTGCGTACCTGTCTTTGTGTTGGGAGCGCGCCCCTCAGCGCGCTCCCAGCACCGAGACCGCGGTGTCACTGAGAGCACCGGGTCCCGTTCTAACGATCGGGACCCGGGACTCTCGATTCCGGGTCACATGATCGCTGTGATAGCCTCTGATTGGCTATCACAGTGATCAGTCACTGTGCAGCCCAGCCCCCCTGTTTTTTTTCTCTCTCTCTCTATGAATGGAGAAGAGAGATACATTGTATCTCTCGAACTCCTGTCAGAGAGAAGAAAAAAAAAAGTTTGTAAAAAAAAAAAAAAAAAGATAAATAAATAAATATTAAAAAAATAAAAGAAAAAATAAAAAAAATACCTAGATCAAGGTTTGATCTAGTTCAGTGCCAGGGTTAGTGTTTAGGTCAGGGTCAAGGTCAAAGGTCAGGGTCAAGGTCAAAGGTCAGGGTCAAAAGTCAAGGTCAGGATTTAAAAAAAAATTGGTATCAGTGTCAGTTAATGTTAATGTCAATGTCAGTTGGTGTCAGTGTGTTTTAGGTAAAAAAAAAAAAAAAAAGACAAAAACAAAATGCGCACTATGGTTTCTGGGCTGTACTACGGGTACAAACAACAAATAACATACACATATATGGTATCGCTGCGATCGTCAAGAGCTGGAGAATTTATTTTGGGTTGCTCTTTGGTGGTAGGTTATGGTCATAACAAGAAACACAGCTAAATTAAAATAAAAGGATTTTTTTTACTATTTTTGGCCAGTTTTCCTTTGATAATAAAAAAAAAAATCAGGAGATATCCATTACCATTTACCACCAAATGAAAGCCCAATTTGTCCTGAAAAAATCAAGGTATAATCCACCTGGATGTGCAAAGTAGTTGTGATGATATGTATGGTTTTGCTATCACATGTCAACGGTGCAGAATTGTGCTTAGGCATTTAGATTTGTTTTACCCTTAGGCGTGAAGGGGTTAATGGACTTTTGGCTGGCCCTCTTTCTTTCTTTCTTTCTTTCTTTCTTTCTCTTTTTCTCTTTCTCTTTCTTTCTCTCTCTCCCTCTCCCTCTCTCCCTCCCCCTCTCTCTCCCTCCCTCTCTCCCTCCCCCCCCCTCTCCCCCTCTCTCTTTCTCCCCCCCCTCTCTCCCCCTCTCTCTTTCTCCCCCCCTCTCTCTCCCCCCTCTCTCCCCCTCTCTCCCTCTCTCTCCCTCCCTCCCTCTCTCTCCCTCTCTCTCCCTCCCTCCCTCCCTCTCTCTCCCCCCTCTCTCTCCCTCTCTCTCCCCCTCTCTCTCCCCCCCTCTCTCCCCCCTCTCTCTCTCCCTCTCCCTCTCTCTCCCTCCCTCACTCCCTCTCTCCCCCCCTCTCCCTCTCTCCCTCTCCCCCCCCCCCTCTCTCCCTCTCCCCCCCCCTCTCTCCCTCTCTCTCTCCCTCTCCCTATTTATTCTTTACTCTCTTTTTCAGTTCTTTCTTCAATTTCCGGACTCTTTACCTTTGTTAACTATTTATATGATAATACCCACACCTTTTGATTGATCGAATAGTTGCTTAACCTCGACCAAACCCTACTTGGGTTTCCAGTTTATTGTTCACTATATTATTGGTCGATATATTATGATGTAACTACACATTCCATGACCTTGATTGTTCACTACAACTCATCATGAGGGTGGGTTATGCTTCCTGCATTTCTGTATATTGTTTCTATAGATTTTCAATAAAAATATTGAAATATAAAAACTTAAATTTGTCAGCAGGTTGGGCCATTAGGTAGAAAAGATTTTATCATTCCTATCTGGCAAAAAAAAATGTTTCACCTAATAAAAATGTTTTCCAAACTCTCTGACAACAGTGTACAGTCCTGGCTTCTGCATGGCACCAGGTGTAGAGATAATGGAAGTCCACCGCACATTCACAGGAGTTATATCATCAGTATCTGCCCAATGGGTGAAACAAGTAGCAGCACAGTGCCTAAATGGTTAGCATTTCTGCCTGGCAGTACTTGGGTCGTTGGTCCGAATCCCAACCACGGCACCACCTGCCTAGAGTTTGCATGTTGTGCCTGCGTGGGTTTCCTCCGGGTACTCCGGTTTCCTCCCACACTCCAAAGACATGCTGGTAGGTGAATTGGCTCTTGTCTAAATTGGCCCTAGTATAGGTATGTATGAATGTGAGTTAGGGACCTTAGATTGTACGCCCCTTGAGGGTTAGGGACTGATGTGAATGTACAATATATATGTAAAGCACTGCGTAAATTGACAGCCCTATATAAGTACCTGAAATAAATAAAAAAGAAGACATTGGATCTGGAGGAAGAAGAGAAGAACATGGCAGGGGGTGGAGTAGATGTGGGAAGCCTTGATCGGACATCACTGGAGGAGAGCACACCCAGAAGTACATGCGTATCTTATACCTACTTGTACATTATGACAAATGCTGGCCGTCCTCACCACAGTTTATTTCCACTTTCATACACCTCAGTTTTACGAAGAGTTCTAACTTTGAAAGTTTTTTCAGTGTTCTGTCCCCCAGGGGACAGAGTAGGTGTAGTAATTGGATAAAATATCCACCCCCTTTCCTTGCATCCATCCAACAACGCAGCTAGCAAGGAGATGGCTGCCTGATATCCATTGCTTTTCTTGGCTCTAAGGAATGCAGATGGCGGCAGGTCATGTCAGCCTCCCCTCCCTCTGCATTTCTTTTGCCGCTAGGACCTGAGACAAGCACCATTTATCAAGTAGCCATCTCCTTGCTAGCCACATTGTCTGGCAGCCATGGGAGAAGGGGACATTCTTCCTAGCTAGGCTTGCAAAGCATGTAAGAACATGGGACAAAGGCCTACACATAATTTGGCTTTTTGGAGGACAGATCACTGAAAATACAACTTGGGGTGAGAAATCTTGACAGCCATTTTTTAAAAAAAATAAATACAAATGAGGTTGCCCAGCACTAATAAAAATTAAAAAAAGCAGTTCTGTCTGAAAATACCTGCTCTCCTGCACTGTGCCCTTCAGGCTTAACGCTCAACATTACAGGTGCTCCCAGAATTGAATGACACCTAGCGTCATCCAACCCACGTTCTTTAAGACTCGTCATGGACACACACCCTGAGGCAGTTTTATCATGATGGCCCGTGCTTAAAGAATTCCTGGTCAGAATGTCACTGATGAATCATCATGTGAGAGATACCACTATTCTTGAAAAAGGGCTGCCAATGTCGGGGGAGGAGAGAGGGATCTGTGATCACATGAGCATAAAGGAAGTAAAAAAAGTTGGTGCAGGGGTGGTCAGTTTGCATGAGGATTTGGGTTTTGATGTATTCCCAAATAAATAATATGTTGTTGTAGTAATCCAATTTCCAGAGTTTCCAATTTTGCTACCCTTCCTGTGTGGGTACAGGGCAAGTGTGTTCACTTACCCGGTGTTCACGTATACTAGGGAAACATGTAGCGTCCTGCTGTAATGGGAAGACTCGAAAGTCCTGCTGTAATGGGAAGACTGGAAAGTCCTGCTGTAATGGGAAGACTGGAAAGTGGGATCTCTACAGGACTGGTTTAGAGGGAATAATGTTAACCCCAAAAAAAGACTTCATGTCCCTAAGGAGGCACCTATCTTTAGCACTATTACAGAATGCAAATGTCAACACTGCACCAGACCTGTGTGGACCAGGCAGTGGAATTTTCATCCCAAAACGTTATTTCTCTATAGGAGAACTTTGGCTACAAGTTCCATTACTGGAATTTTTTTTAAAGCCCATCCCCCAGCAAAAAAACTCTCCCATGCAGTGGGGCTGTGCCTGAATTGCATGTGTCAACTGCTCATTTTTGTCTAGGGGAGATGAGAAAGGACATTTTCTTACCTAATCTTCTGATCTCCCCAGCAAAAACTGGTCCGGCGCCCCCCCGCGCCCCAGCGGTTTAAGTTGTGGACTGTTCTTGATGTTATTAAGCCCAGATCAGGCTCCATAGACCAGGAACTGTCCACCGCTGGACCCTTCTAATCAACAGGCCTCCAAACTTTCTAAACAAAAAACTATGGAGGGACTATGGGCAGTGGGAGTAGAAAATTTCCCGTGTGAGTGAATAATGCCCTATTTTTGGTATTAGAGAAATCATGCCCTATCATTGGTGTCAGTGGGAGGAATAGTGTCCCATCACTGGTGGGAGGAATAGTTCCCCATCGTTAGTGTCAAATGGAGGAATATAACTCCATTTTTGGGAGGAATACTGCCGCATTGTTGTGTCAGCGGTAAGAATGGGGGCTAAGAATATGCATGCATCATACATACTAGGGGGAGTACAATTGAAGGAATCAATGGTGGAGAAGGATCTGGGAGTTCTGGTAGATCACAAGCTTAATTATGACATGCAATGCCAAGCTGCGGTTTCTAAAGCGAGCAAAATAAAAGAGGTATAGACTCCAGAGAGAGAGATATAAGAGACCTCATCTGGAATATACAGTTCAATTTTGGGCACCAATTCACAAAAAGAACATTGGGGAACTGGAGAAAGTACAGAGAAAGGCAACCAAACTGATAAGAGGCATGGAGGAGATTAGCTATGAGGAAAGATTAGAGGAACTGAATGTATTCTGTCTTGTGAAGTGGAGATTAAGGGGGAATATGATCAACATGTATAATACATAAGGGGGGATATGATCTCCATGTATAATACATAAGGGGGATATGATCTCCATGTATAATACATAAGGGGGGATATGATCTCCATGTATAATACATAAGGGGGGATATGATCTCCGTGTATAATACATAAGGGGGGATATGATCTCCATGTATAATACATAAGGGGGGATATGATCTCCATGTATAATACATAAGGGGGATATGATCTCCATGTATAATACATAAGGGGGGGATATGATCACCATGTATAATACATAAGGGGGATATGATCTCCATGTATAATACATAAGAGGGGATATGATCTCCATGTATAATACATAAGGGGGGATATGATCTCCATGTATAATACATAAGAGGGGATATGATCTCCATGTATAATACATAAGGGGGGATATGATCTCCATGTATAATACATAAGGGGGGATATGATCTCCATGTATAATACATAAGGGGGGATATGATCTCCATGTATAATACATAAGAGGGGATATGATCTCCATGTATAATACATAAGGGGGGATATGATCTCCATGTATAATACATAAGGGGGGATATGATCTCCATGTATAATACATAAGGGGGGATATGATCTCCATGTATAATACATAAGGGGGGATATGATCACCATGTATAAATACATCAGTTGTTCATATAGTGAACTCTGTGTAGAGCTATTCACCCTGAGGTCATCACAGAGGACAAGGGGGCATTCTTTACATCAGGAGGAAAAGACATTTAATTCCAAATACGGAAAGGTTTCTTCACAGTGAGAGCTGTGAAAATGTAGAATAGACTCCCTCAAGAGTTGGTTTTGGCCAGCTCAGTGGATTACTTTAAAAAAGACCTGGATTCTTTCTTAGATACACAGAATATAACTAGATACTAACATTTATAGGTAAAGTTTATCCAGATAATATCCGATTGCCTCTTGGGGGATCAGGAAGGAATTTTTTTCCCTGCAGGAGCAAATTGAATCATCCTTTGCTGGGTTTTTTTGCCTTTCTCTGGATCAACTGTGGGTATAAGATTATAACTTTTTTTTTTTTTTTTTAATGGTTGAACTGGGTGAACTTTTGTCTTTTTTCAGCCAGACTAACTATGTAACTATGTAAGAATAGTGCCCCATCGTTCGTGTCAGTGGGTGGAATAGTATCCCATCATTGGTCAGTGAGAGGAATAGTGCCCCATCGTTGGTGTCAATGGTAAGTGTTATGTCCCATTGTTAATGACAGTGAGAAGAATAGTGCCGAAAGTGGCAGGTAAAGGCAAGCAAAGGGCCACATTCGGCCCCTGTGCTGCAGTTTGGAGAACACTGCTCTAACAAGACAAAGCAGGTTACTTTGAAAAAAAAAAAAACCTATAACAATTTTCCTTTCTCTTGCTGTCCCCCGAGATCTTCACTGGAATCCTCAAGGGTGCTACAAGCTCAAACTTCCAGTCTGAAAAATATCCTTGACACCCTTGTGCATCTACCCCAAGCCGAACAAGGCTGCCGAACAAGCTTCTGACAAGGCTTGTGGTTGTAATTTACACTGGAAAAAATACAATTGGGGGTCCAGTCCACTTCTGCTTTGTTCACATGGTTGTCAATCAAGCCCTGATGAAGGGGGTGCTGCTGGATATTTGAAACATGTTGGCTACTTTTTGGATTGTACCCTTGACTTTTATAAAAAATAAAGTTGTATCTGGACCTCTTAACAGTGGTTTGGCACTTCATTTGAAATTTGTTTTAAAATATCCTTGGAACCCTTGTACATTTGTCAACTGGAAATTCTTGTAAGATTCTCATAAGGGTATACAATGATTTCTGACATCTAAGGTTGGGTACATGTTAGCCTAAGTTACCCTTAACAATTACTTTCTGATTTAGGTTGCCCCTATGTGTAAGATACCTGGGCTGCCAGTGCTGACTTCCTTCTGAGAATGCCAATTGCCTGGCTGGTATTCTGGCCCACCAGTTTACTGTCTACATTATTGACCTTGAGCACATTTTTTTTTTCATCAGTTGGCACCATCACTTGTGTTTTCTTCAAAAATATAGTTAACTCTATAGAGAAGATCCTTTGGTGCTTAGGAACCGCTCCATATTGGCAGTGCTCAAGGAATCAGCTACAAGTCTAGCAAGCACTGTCAGTTGGTTAGACCAGCCTTTTTCAACCAGGATGCCCAAGTACCCTGGGGTGCCTTCACGTTTCATCAGGGGTGCCTTGGCAAAATGCCTAAAAATTGCCCAAAAATTGTGGTTGAAGAATCCTGCTTTTTAGTTACACAAAGCCACAGGTTTGTATTGTGCAGTAAAACATTCTAGCCGCCAGTGTCCTAACAACCAGTGACATCATTGGTTGACAAGGAGGACATCGGTGAGTGAGGGTATCCTATCCTATGTGCGGGTAAGTTGCATTATGTTAGTTCAGTTTTTTACATTTTAGAATGGGGTGCCTCGAGATTGTGCAACATTTTAAAGGGTGTCTTGACTGAAAAAGGGTTGAGAAACACTGGGTTAGACTGACCTCTCGGTGCTGTGTCTTGGGAAACAAGGTAATGAATGTTTTAGGACTGCAATAAAATAGCAAATTAGGCACTACACCCAAGTCTCCTTCTGACAACACATGGCAAAACATTCAGAACAAACCTAATATTTCCAAATAGAATAAAAGAGAGTAAAATTGTACAATGGATAAAATAGTCAATATATACCCCACTATTAAATGCCTGCTACTACTGGTTTTGGCTTTGCTTGTTTCACTACAAAAACTCTGTACAAATGGCGACTTTTTAAAAAATGTATTTATTAAAGTTGTCATTTTTATACAGTTTTGCACATCTTGCCTCAATGTGATGTTTTTTTTACCTTGAAATATTTCGCTTTGCGTCTTAGGAGGTAAGGGGAGTGTAAAAGCGTGCTCTACACGAGGAAGTGATTCTTTTTGGATGGTGTTGAAGTGGAGGATTGGGTTGGCACGCCATGGGATAAAAAGGAAGGGAAATGCACCTCTTACTTTGGCTAGGGTATCCATGGTACAGGTTTACTTTATCCAGGTGACAGCTTGGGCTGATTCAATAAGGCAATGAAAATAATTGTTGTGCAAAAACAATGGAACTCAATTATCTCTCAGCAATCATACTGAAATCTCAGTTGGTTTTTAATGGGTTACAGCCATTTGCATTTCACCATTGGACTTTTGCACTGTCTGGTTTAACAGTCCTGTTAGTCTTGCTCAGGACTTGTGGAGAAACTGGCAGCACAAATAATAGTTCCTATAATCCATACTCCATGCTTGTTGGTCTGATCCCAGTTGAAGCCAGCAGATCCTGATAGATATTCCAGAATCCATTGTGTAGGTAAGTGAGTAACCAGATGTAATACTCCATTCTGTCGTCAATCCACACTTAATTGGAGAATATTTTTAACCTTGCATTTAAATACAGCACTTAGAGGAGGCACAGAGGAATGGAAAATGTGATTTCAGTTGTCCTTTGGAAGTATCTCTTCATTCCAGATATGTGTACGTTGATAATACTAACAGAATTCAGTAAGTGGAGAGATGGATTTTGTAGGCATTTGAAACACCTAAAGACTGCTTAAAAATGAATTGTGGCAAATAATATATAGTGTGTTTTATCACTCTTTACAAGACCCTCTTCCTCTGTCAATCAAAGTGCTCACATCTGGTGAACAGCAAAGATGTAGTAAGACATAGCCAAGTGAGGACAGCATCAGATGTTGATATACCATTTGTGCAGGCTGTGCAGGTACACAGGGGCCCTGATTCTTAGGGACCCATATATTCTACATGGGGTATGGCTGGGACCCCTTTTGCTGTCAGACCTGAACACTGGTCATTTATAGGGCAGGTGGGACGCTACCTATACACAGCAAATAAGCATTTGTACTTGGACAGCCACCAAATGTTCTTGCACATTGGCCACGTTGTTGACCTTGTCCACCACTGCAGTTGGCTACTAGGGATTGTCCCTCTGACATTCATTGGAATAAAGGTGTGTTTGGACTTCTTAGAAGTTGTGTGGCACTTCAACTTCCATTCTTGTCCACCCTTAGACAGCAGTGACCACTGGCTATACATGTGAAATTCCATCTCTTAGATATGGACTTTGAGGAGAAGGTTCTGCCAGTCTACTTAAGTTAGGCGGTTCTCGGGTTCCGATGCACCTGGCATCCTGGTGAGATAAACACCAATGCTACATATAAGAGGAAGTGGCGTGTCGCAAGAAGTGCCCATGTCCAGCTTGCCCGCAGCATTTCGCAATATAAATAATAAGTCCTTCTGTACAAACACATGGTAGCAGGAAATGCTAGTGTCTTATGAAAGCAGATATTAAGCATATAAAGACAGCTAGAATACTGAAGTCTGTGTTTCTATAGGCAGAGCTGCTAGGAGTGGTGACATTGCCGATATCGATGACAGTGCTTCGAGTGAAGTTGTTGCAGAAACTTCCCGCACAGCACATGATTTCCGATATATTTTGTTGTAAAGGGTCAGTGGGATGTATCGGAAAAGTGGGATGCGCCAGGTCAGTGGAAGAGCAGAAAGCTACTGTACAGCATCCTTTCATGATAGTTCGCTTCTTATCATCTGAAGGATACAGAAAAGACGTGTTATTTTAAAATCACAGGACGGTCAGTTTTTGTTCATTTATTTATGACTGGGAGTCAATTCATTTAAGTGTATTGGGCAGTGTGAGGAAGAGTAACAACCTCTGTCAGGTTTTTACTGCTGGGGAAATTTCAGGTTCCAGTTCGCTGGCCTTTAACCACTTCAAGTCTGGACACTTTCACCCCCTTCCTGTCCCGGCCAATTTTCAGCTTTCAGTGCTATCACACTTTGAATGACAATTGTGCGGTCATGCAACACTGTACCCATATGAATTTTTTAGCATTTTTTTTAGATAAAACTTTGTTTTGGTGGTATGTATTCACCACTGGGATTTGTATTTTTTTGCTACATATATGAAAAAGTCCAAACATTTTTTTTTTTAAAAAGTGTTTTTCTTATAAAATTTTGCAGATATATAATCTTTCTTCATAAATCTTGGCCAAATATTCAGCTATCTTTTTAGTGAAAAAAAAAAATAACCCAAATTAGTTCATCATTTTACAGAATTTTGTTTTACATTTTTATTTTTTTATATTATTATTTATGGTTTTTTTTTTAACATACTGTCACCCAACAGTACAGTGTCACCATAGTGACACAGTACTACTTGTGGGGGTCCTGAAGATTTTTGTTTCTTTTTTTACACTGATTGCTTTTAAACCCATAAAGGTTGTAAAAGCAATCATCTCTCCTTCTCTCTGGCTGCATTCTTGCAGCCATTGAGAAATATTGTGAGAGCTGTGATTGGTCACATGGTACAAGGCTGTTGTGAATAGCCTTGTACCATGTGACCTCTGTGATCATTCACAGATTTCACAAGTAGTAAGCAATGATGTCAGCAAGTGACATCTTGTTTACTACTATTCATGTGATCCCTGATTGGCCAATCAGGGATCACATGAATCGGGACCTCACACAGAGGTCCCGTACAGCACAGTCTATTTGCCTTTAGTAAATCAACCCCATTGGCTTTAATGCACTCAAACCCTAATGGCTAGAGATGTTAAGGACAGAAAAATTTTTTTGGTACTGTTAAGTTAATAATTTTGTTTCCTCATATTTGCTGTGTTAGAATGATTCGTTTTTAAAATTCATTTCTTATTTTAGTTATTTTCAAATCGATTCAAATTTTGATATTCGAATTTCAAAATTCGGATTTAGGAAGATGGCTATTTTCATTTTATTCTATTTCTTTCTATTCTACTCTATTCTATTCTTTTTTTATAATAAGTTATAATCCTACACCCACAGTTGATGCCTTCCTCTAGATCAACTGTGGGTGTAGCATTACAACTTTTGTTTTATGGTTGAACTGGATGGAGTTTTGTCTTTTTTCAGCCAGACTAACTATGTAACTATTTTACATTCTCATATTTTCTATTCTATTCTTTTATTTTCTATTCTTTTACATTTAACTCTATTCTGTTTTATTCTATTCTAATATAATCCAAAATCTGCGCTTAGAGAAATAATCATCAATATATAGCAGCTGGACACTATACCTTGATACCAGGAACCTCATATACAGTGTTCAAAAAAATGCAGCGCTCAAAACATTTCAAACAGAAATCATAATAATAATGAGAATAATATGTGAAAAATAGTGGATAATCACAAAGTGTTCATAAATAAAATGACCATGCATGTGAGTGGATGGTGTCACATTGGCTATCTTTGGAAGTCTTTTGATCTCATCACAATATTTGGGGACTGATCTGTTGTGATTTCACCATATGATCATTTTATTTATGAACACTTTGTGTTTTTCCACTATTTTTCAAATATTTGAACTTTATTTGAACACTGTTTATTATATTCTACTTTATCCTTTATTTATTTATCTCTGAAAACCTATATCTTCAGGGAAGCCTATCCTGCCCTCAGTTAATAATGAAATCTTCTATTCCTCCTACCGGTCCATCGCCCACAGTTATTACTTTTTGTACCACTAGCCCCCCCTCTTAGATTGTAAGCTCCAAGGCGCAGGGCTCTCCTAACCCTCTTGTACTGAACAGTATTGTTGCTGTATTGTATCCCATTATATTGTAAAGCGCTGAGCAAACTGTTGGCGCTATATAAATCCTGTATAATAATAATAATAATAATTATATCCTTTTATAGTCTATTCTACTCTGTTTTAATCTATTCTATTCTTTACTATAAAGCAGCCTAAGTAGGAATCATCATCTTAATTCACTTATACGCCTTCATTTTATTTCACTTATACAACTTACTGTATTTATTGCAATATGTTTTAACTTCAAATTAATGTTCAAATTCACATTTAAGTTTGAATTCAGATATTTTGTTTCATTCTAATTAATTTTTGATTCGTTGATTCGTTCTGATTCATTGAAATTCATTGCTATACATCGAATCTCCAAATAATGAAAAATTTGTCTGAATTTCGATTAAAAACTAAACAAATTGCACATGTCTACTAATGGCATAGGAATGGGAATTCTGACTTTAACACACTCGAATCCTAATGACACGAGAACAGGAACGCTCTTTTTCTTCTCTTTTTATTCACACACTAAAGCAAACTAAACCCAAATATTTAGTACTATCTATAACAATTACTTCTAATTAAAAAAAAGCAGCCTACACTAAGCAATTGTAAGTAAACTTACTAGTTCTCTACCAATAAAATGTAATTGCCTAAACAACTCAAGCATCTGTTCAGATTTGGTTACGCAGGGTTAGCAAGCACCCAGCACTTTTGAACGTTCTATGTATAAATTGAATATACGTATATTAGCACACATTGTTTTGCTTACACTTGAGTAGATTAGGTATTTAGTGACTTGAACTAATTGGTTTGATTGATTTGTATCCAGACCCATAGGAGTTGACTCAAGGTGAAATTTACAGACACATTTCTGAGCCAAAGGTGTGACTTCTCCCCTCTTCCAGCTCTCTTCAGAGGGTTCCAAAGCTAGTTTTAATCAGAGAGAAACAGTCTGAAAGTTAACAGCTTCTGCCATTCTCTCTCCTTTGAAAACACACCTTGGAAATCCTGGCAGTGTACCGTGTATTAAATGTATAAAAAGGTTTTATACATATAGTAAAGAAAAACAGAATTAAAGTTTTAAAAAAAAGTATAAAGATTAAAATAAAAAGACTCAAACTGCCCCCAAACTATTACAGTGTTTCTTTGTAGAGCTGAAATATGCTTTTGAAATGGATTTGTTGATTCTAATTACTGCAGTTTCCATATATCTATAATTACCGAAGACCTCCATGCATCGGAGAAGCGTGCCTTTGCAATCCACCTGCTTTTGATTTTCCACTGCGCATTCATTGTTTCCATTGTCCGTACAGCCATAGCATGAAATTCCATTGTCGTTCGTTAGAATGGGAACTGTGGAGAAACCGATGATATACTCACATCTCAGAGCACATGACTTACAGTGTATCTAAACACAAGAACAAAATGCAATATATTGCAGCTTACCAGGACTTAGATGTGGCAGTTGCATTCGTTTTTTAGGCTATGTACATTTTCTGTAAATGCAGAAAAATGCCGGTTGGTCCTACCAGAAATCTAGGGTGCTTGTAAGTTTCTGTGCACTGAATTGAAATCTCGAACAAAGTTATCAGCTTTACAAGCTATCTTCTGTGAACGACATATCTCTCTATGTAATGGGGGGGGGGGGTATTTGTAGACTAATCAGGAGAGCTTTCTAGGGTGACAACACTGCTCCTCCATAGATACAGTACAGTAAGCATTGACACCGGATGAGTGTTTCTGCAAATATCGACAGGTGAAAATAAAGTGAAAAAAGACAGAAAAAAGTCTAACCCTCCCACATTCCAAACCTAAAGAAAGAAAAAAGTTTTAATAACATGTAAAAATCAGGTAGGCCAGAAAAACGCAGGCAACCAAACCAAGAGATTAAAAGCAAAGAAAGGTTGTTTAAGGATCAGTATACATTTGTAAAGAAAAATATGGAATGCGGCTAGTCATACCTCATTAAATCAGCACCTATCAAATGAATAGGCCCTATTCAGCAATCCATACACAGCTAAGTGTGAACCCCAATACAATATGTAATACTTCAACTTGATAATTCTCAAATTAGGTGACTGCATTCATTTTTAAGCTTTTTTTCCTTTATTTTCACCTGGAGATCCTGCAAATAGCTCACCACCTGTCCCTGGGTGGCAACACTCACTTATTCTACTGTATCTTTGGAGGGAGCCTTGGTTGTCACCCAGACTGGAGTGTACCATGTCTGCCTTTGTTCTTCTACATTACATGGGAGATTAGTGTTTTACAGAAGAGAGATGACATTGTTTTTGCTTTTTTGCTTTTTGGGGTGTGGCTTGGTGACACATGGCATAAGCAACATGTGGCAAGAGCTCTAGCACCTAACTTATGCTGCAAATATCTTCCTGTGTCAGTTCAACTCTAAATTTATCGATGTTGGTTAATCAACCATTCCCTCTGTGCACACAGTGCTGCCTGATGCCTTCAAAGCAGCTTTTGAAAGTGGTAACCAGCTACAAAACTTCCTTTGTGTGGAGCTCTCCAGTGCCATGTTGACCTTGGAAGATAGTGATCTTCATATCTGACCTCTATGCCTAAGAATCAGGGAACAGCTGGATCAACTGTGGGTATAGGATTATAACTTTTTTTTTTTTTTTCTATGGTTGAACTGGATGGACTTTTGTCTTTTTTCAGCCAGACTAACTATGTAACTACAGTATGTAAGAGAAGATACTCAAGGTTCTTTCACTATGTCAGTCTACCCCGATGGCCTAAAATATGGAGGTCAAAGTGGACATCACTAAGTTAGACATTCAGAAACTGCAAGACAGGATGAAATGAAACACTGAATAGAACAGTTGGAGGATCAAGTCTCACCAATTCACCACATGCTGAAGAATACAGTAGAGAGCTCCAAGCATTTTCTCAGTGTCGCAATGACCTTACCGGAGTGGAAGGGTCATCTGCAGCTAAGTTCCTGGAGAACCTACCAATCAAAACCTATGGGTGAGACCAATTCATGCCCATGTTTGCACCTCTAGGGGCAGTTATTGCTAAGAGGCTGCATTGCAGGAACCATGACACTGTTCTTCATCTTTAAAGGGAATATTCAGTTTCAAAATGTCTCAGTTTTTCAGGATTTTTCTGCTGAAGTTCAGCACCAGCTTTTTAAGTTGAATAAAATAAAATGTCGCCTAAGTGTCCCCAACTTAAAGAACAATTCAGCCCAGAAGAAAGGCAAGGACATAGCATTTCTGGCAAATTAACAGATATTTTCTGGCATTGCCAAAAAGTGTTCTTAGTTAGAAAAGGCAAACTAATGCAGCCACCACACCTAAGGACTGGTAAGTACACATATTCTAGATATATACCAGAAAAAGATTGCATATTACAAGCAGAATTTGGGCTTTGACTGAATAACATGGCTATAAAAGTATTGGATGATATTGTACTTACTGCTTTTTTGAGCGCTGTTACAGAGTTGGCCTGTGCAGCATGATAAATAGGAGTATCGCTTATAAGTCCCCGTGTTGTAGGCAAACAGATTTGGACACGCGTCTCCTATATTTGCTGAACCGCAGCCTTTGTGGTATGTTTGTCTTTGAATGGACCCTGTAATCGATGGAAATAGGGGATTTATAGAAAAAACAACCACTTGTGAATTTACATTATATGTGGGAATCATTGTCATTAAAAAATATAATGATGTAAGGAGGGTGGGGTTGAAGTTGTACTTGGTTCTTCCAGCAACGAATGCTTTACTGAAATGTTTGGGCTTATGGGAAGCATTAATGAGGTGGTCAACATACTTGATATGGAAGCCTTTAGTACGGCCAATTACATTACTAAAGGATCACAAATCATATCCATTGAATTTAGTCCTATAGAAAGCTGTCAGAGAAGGCAGAGTTAGAGGCCTTGCTGCAAAAAATGGTCAGAAATTCTAGACATGCTAGAAGAGATGGTCACATACTAAGGGCTTGCTACAAGAGATGGTCAGAGACTAAAGGCATGCTGTAAGAGATGGTCAGAGACTATGGACATGCTTCAATAGATGGTCAGAGACTATGGGTGTGCTTCAAGAGATGATCAGAGACTATGGGTGTGCTTCAAGAGATGATCGGAGACTATGGGCATGCTTCAAGAGATAGTCAGAGACTATGAACATAATACAAGAAATGGTCAGAGATAATGGGCATGCTGCATGAAATGGTCAGAGACTATGGGCATGCTTCAAGAGATGGTCAGAGACTATTGTTATGCTACAAGAGATAATTAGAGACTGTTGAAATGCAAGAAGAGATGGTCAGAAACTATGGGCATGCTACATGAGATGGTCAGAGACTATAAGTATGCTTCAAGAGATTAACAAAGACGATGGGCATACTACGAGTGATGGTCAGAGATTATGGGCATGTTTCAAGAGATGGTCAGAAACTATGGACATTCTACAAGAGATGGTCAGAGGCTAAGGGAAATGCTAGAGGAGAAGGTGAGAGACTGAAGGCATGCTACAAGAGATAGTCAGAGACTATGGGCTTGCTTCATGAAATGATCAGAGACCATGGACATGCTACAAGAGAATGTCAGAGACTATGGGCATGCTACATGAGATGGTCAGAAGAGATGATCAGAGACTATGGACATGCTACGAGTGATGGTTGTAAGAGTATGGGCATGCTACAAGAGATGGTCAGAACCTATGGACATTCTAAAAGAGATGGCTAGAGGCTAAGAACATTCTAGATGAGATGGTCACAGACTATGGGCATGCTACAAGAGATAATCAGAGACTGTAGAAATGCAAGAAGAGATGGTCAGAGACCATAGGTGAGCTACAAGAGATGGTCAGAGACTATGGGCATGCTACATGAGATAGTCAGAGACTATGAGTATGCCTGAGGAGATGATTAAAGAATATGGGCATGCTACGAGTAATGGTCAGAGATTATGGGCATGCTACAAGAGATGGTCAGAAACTATGGACATTCTACAAGAAATGGTCAGAAATTATGGAAGTTCTTCAAGAGATGGCAAGAGGCTAAGGGCATTCTAGATGAGATGGTCAAAGAATACAGGCATTCTACAAGAGATGATCAGAGATTGTAGACATGCTGTAGGAGATGGTCAGAGATTGTGAACACGCTCTAAGATTTGCTGGAGAATGCACACATTGCTTCAGTAGACACTTACAGATTGCAGACACATTACATGAGATCTATGCTCTTTCAGTCCCTTTACAAATCAGTGATTACACATTTGTACCGCCTTAAAATGACTTGTATCACATTGATATTTCTCTCAACAGCAGTCATGAAATAACATGAAAAGAAAAATAACATAAGAGAAAAGGGATGGAAAGAACAGAACAAAGTAGGATAGCGCAAAAGAATTAAACTAAGCAATTTAACTACTAGAAGCCAGTTCATAAAATATTTTACTGCCTTGACTAAGCAGCAATACAAAGACTACTGTCAACAGGGGTTCTGAAGGCCACACAGGTGCTAAGGGGCTTTGCTTGAAGCAGAACTTCACCCAAAAGGGGAAGTTCAACTTGTTTGCATTCCCCTCCACCTCCATTGCCACATCTGGCATTTTTTGGGGGGAGTGGGTTTTGATAGGTACCCGCTCCCACTTCCTGTCATATTGCTGCGGCGATCTGTGCGGAAGTTCAGCCTACTCCTGCTTCCCTCAGCAGCCTTCTTGGACACTTTACAGGTCCCAGAAGACTGCAAGGCCATTCGCAAAGTGCAGAGTGGCTCACGCATGAGTAGAAAGCCGGAAGGTTTCACTTGCAGTTTCCCTTACCTAAGATGCACCTGAAGCTGACTGAAGAATTGGCTTGGGTGAGGACATGCTGGATCCCTGGACAGGTAAGTGTCCTTATATTAAAAGTCAGCAGCTACAGTATTTGTAGCTGCTGACTTAATTTTTGGGGGGAGAGATGGGAGCTCATCTTTAACCCCTTTACTTGGTGAGAATCTGCACTTTAAATAGGCTAGTCCAGTAGGAGGGGCTCCCAAATATGTGGTAATGTGATTGGCTGCACATTGATGATGTCATCAGAGGAGCAGGTATGATGGCACCTAATTGTTTACAGTTGATTGTGAGCTGCCAGTGACATCTTGGTCACAGCCCTGAGGAAGCCAATGGAATGCACCCCAGAATAAGTTAGTGACCCGTGTCGTTGAGTTGGCACTGAGGAAGCCTGTTGGAGGTCCAGAGTTCCCATTACGGACACACACATAGTGCGGATTGGACTGAGCGGTTCCTATTCGATGTACCTTTGACTGTATTGTCATTTTGTGAGTACAATACCTACTTTTATCATTTAATAAACACATGTTTTATGGTAATGCACTAGACCGGTGCGCCCTCTTTCTGTTTTTTTCTACTCAGTATACTTGGACTTCCCCGGTCATTTGAGGGCAGCAAGGCATGTATATACAAAGAAATTTGTGATGTGGTCCTATCCATATAGAGTCCATCCCTAATCCCTATTCAGATTGCACTCACATGTGTATCCAGTTCAAAAAACGCCTGTCACCTCTTCCTATGGGTGAACTGCATGGTAACTGGGTGTACTAAGATGGCCGCTGCAACTGGAAATGCGTCAATGCGTCAATTCATCAATGCGACGCATTTCCGGTTGCAGCGGCCATCTTAGTACACCCAGTTACCATGCAGTATCTCATATATATTATCCTGAGTGAAGGTGGAGTGGACAAAGTGCGACTTATAGAGGAGGAATTGTGTATTATATCCTATGGTCCCTGTGATGAGAAGTGGAATCCAGAGGACCTGATATTGTCAATTTAGCCCTTTGGCCCTGTGTGGGTCAGGGTGTTGAGGTGAGCAGGCATTGCTGCCATTTGAGGATTGGCGTTTGTTACTCCACTAGAGTGAAGATCACGTGGACACCATCACGTTTTTTGCATGGACTTTATAGCTTGATATTCCACTAATGAATTTTGTTTATTTATATTTATGGATTACAATTAATATTATTGAGCATAATCACCATTCACTAACGTTTTTTGTTTGTATGGATTATTATTTATAATATTGAGTATAACCACCATCACATTTGAGTGCTCACTTTATTTTAGAAATTGGTTCACTATTTATTATCAATTTATTTCACACTGAACACTAATATATTGTTTATATTTATTTAATATGTATTAGGAGTATATTATTGATATAGCGCTTCACTATTTTTTAATTTAAATTGCATTCTACTGCCAACTGCTGCGGAATTACTGGTAAAGTAAGTATGAGTGGGTGGGGAGGACTTTAAAAACACAATGTAATTTTGCCCATTTTAGTCCATTTAAAACAACATACCCATCTAATTGTACCCTGCTCACAGGGTAACAGTGTCGCTGCATGAATTTACAGTAGAGTGGACAGAGTTGTCACTTGTTAAAGGATGTGGAAAAATACCAGATTTGCTGGCAGTCTTAACTTCACACTCTTGTAGAGCTAGGGCCTCTAGAAGAAGTTTCAGCATCTGACACTTGGGTCAGGATGTGTGGGTCTCCCACTGCATGCTTTGGTTTCTTCCTCTGACCCCTATGCTGTTACTGGGCACAGGGGCCAGCGAATAGAACCACAGAGTGCAGTAAGGCAGAGCCTGATCTTCCACAAGGCAACCTGGGCCAGAGCCCCATAGGGGCCCAACTACAACCTTCATGCTCCTGCAGTAAACTATTGTATTTGTCAAAGCTGTATTTCACAGTAAAAACTGATACATAAACTTAACATTGCGCCTCACATAGCGCCAAAAGTAAAACATCATTTTATGGGCCCCACAGTTACAAAAAGAACAGTAAAATGCAGTTAAAACTGTATTTAGCCCGGGTTCACACTGATGCGGTGCAGAATTTGCAGCGGTTTTGGTGTAAATTCTGCTCCGCATCAGAATCGCACCCCATTCATGCAAACCGCTGCGGGTGTGTATGTTAAGTTAACAACACCCCAAAATTGGTCCGCAAAATGCGGTGCGATGTGCAAAATCGGATCGCATGGGTGTGAATACCCATGCAATCTGATTTTAGTGCAGACCAAAAAAAAGGGTCCTGCACTTTTTTGGTGCGGATGTGGTGCGATTAAAGCCATACAAAATGTATGGCTCAAATCGCACCGCACAGAATTCACATGTGATTTGCACAGGAATGTAGTGCGGTGTGCACCCAAGCTTAAGGGCACCCAAGCTTAACTGCACAAGTGTGCACCCAAGCTTAAGGGCAGTCAGTGTCAGAGAGGGTTTGGGAGGTAAAGCTACTACATTACCTACTGCTTTAAACCATTTCTGCTAAAAAAATGTGTTGGACCTACAGTTGCAAGAAAAAGTATGTGAACCCCTTGGGATTACGTGGATTTTTGCATGAATTGGGCATAAAATGTGCTCTGAACGTCATCTAAGTCACAACAATAGAAGAACACAGTCTGCTGAACATAATACTACACAAACATTAGATGTTGCCATCGATTAATTGCACATAACATGTAAACATTCACAGTGCAGGGAGGAAAAAGTATGTGAGGCCCTAGCTTAATGACTTCTCCCAGAGCTAATTGGAGCCAGGAGTGAGCCAACCTTGACTCCAATCAGTGTGATGATATTTGATGTGTTGCTGACAGCTGTCTTGCCCTTAAAAAACACACACCTGTTTTGGGTTTACTGGTTTCAAGAAGCACTGTCTGATGTGAACCATGCCTCGCAGAAAAGAGCTCTCAGAAGACCTACGATCAAGAATTGTTGACTTGCATGAAGCTGGAAAGGGTTACAAAAGTATCTCCAAAAGCCTTGATGTTCATGTGTCCATGGTAAGACAGACTGTCTACAAATGGAGAAAGTTTAGCATTGTTGCTACTCTCCCTAGGCGGGGTCGTCTTGTAAAAATGACTGCAAGAGCACAGCGCAGAATGCTGCATGAGGTAAAGAAGAATCCCAGAGTGTCAGCTAAAGACCTACAGAAATCTCTGGCACATGATAACATTTTTGTTGACACATCTACAATAAGGAAAACATTAAACAAGAATGGAGTACATGGGAGGACACCACGGAGGAAGCCATTGCTGTCCAAAAAGAATATTGCAGCACGTTTGAAGTTTGCAAAAGAGCACCTGGATGTTCCACAGCACTACTGGCAAAATATACTGTGGACAGATGAAACCAAGATTGAGTTGTTTGGGAAGAACACACAACACTATGTGTGGAGAAAGAAAAGCACAGCACACCAACATCAAAACCTCATCCCCACTGTAAAACATGGCAGAGGGGGCATCATGGTTTGGGGCTGCTTTGCTGCCTCAGGGCCTGGACGGATTGTTGCCATTGATGGGAAAATGAATTCCAGAGTTTATCAAGACATTTTGCAGGAAAATGTACGACCATCTGTCCGCCAACTGAAGCTCTGCAGAGGATGGCTGATGCAACAGGACAATGACCCAAAGCATACAAGTAATTCAACAAAACAATGGCTGCAACAGCACAGAATACGCCTTCTGGAGTGGCCAAGTCAGAGTCCTGACCTCAAAATGCTGTGGCATGACCTTAAGAGAGCGATTCACACCAGACATCCCAAGAATATTGCTGCACTGAAACAGTTTTGTGAAGAGGAGTGGTCCAAAATTACTCCAGATCGTTGTGCAGGTCTGATCTGCAACTACAGGAAACGTTTGGTTGAGGTTATTGCTGCCAAAGGAGGGTCAACCAGTTATTAAGTCCAAAGGTTCACATACTTTTTCCTCCCTGCACTGTGAATGTTTACATGTTATGTGCAATTAAACCATGGCAACATCTAATGTTTGTGTAGTATTATGTTCAGCAGACTGTGTTCTTCTATTGTTGTGACTTAGATGATGTTTAGAGCACATTTTATGCCCAATTCATGCAAAACTCCATGTAATCCCAAGGGGTTCACATACTTTTTCTTGCAACTGTAGATGTAAATGAGAATGGGTATCGATTCCATCCCTTGGGGGCTTCTCTCTATCATCTAAGGTGCTCCTGGAGATCACCAGAGCAGTCTGAAGTCTTTGTAAGAAGACAGTGCCACAACTCAAGATTAGGTCTAGTAAATGTCGATTATTTACAAAAAAGATCATAAAGCATATCCAACACGTTTCATTGGTTTACAACCCCCTTCATCATGGCTTGTATGCTGGCAATGATGTACAATAATACCAGGCAAGAAATATGGGAAATGAAGATTAAGGCATGATGGAGGATTTTTTGAGCCCCTTAAATGCACTGGATATACTTTCCGACCTTTCTTTAAAATTATTTTCACTGGACTTAACCTTGAGTGTTGGCGCTTTCATCCTTTTTTATAGACATCTATCTCTGCATTAGGGATCAAAGCTAAAAAAATATTCCTAAAAATGGCCAAAAGGAAAAAGAATACAACTACTGTAAAAGTAAATTTTTACTTTAAATGAAACAACCATGCTCATTTTTTTTAAAGTGAAAGCTTTGGGTCCGTCTTTGACATCCTTAGCTAGCTACCTAATGAGTCAGGTATCTGAAACATGTAAGACAGGTTCTCTTTAATTTTGGCTGCTGTCTATTTCACACTCGATCCAGGTGGCAGAGAGCAATATGTAAATAGCGGATCAATTTCATGGAGTGTTATGAGATAGAGAGTTCCAACACTCACATCAAAAAACAGAATGTAAATGAAGATGGAGGGGTTTATTTCATATGACAAGGGAAGCAGTTGGCATGTTTGATGAAACAGCCTTCTGGGTGCTGCTGTCGTCACAGTTTGAGGTTAAAATAGGACGCGGTGAGTTAATCAGTGCATAAAGATGCTGGTGCTTAAAATGGCCAAACAAAATATATATTTGCAAAAATAATACTGGGCAAAATAAAACATAAATGTACAAAAAATCACCAGCGCCAAAAAAAACGTGAATTAATTACTAATCCTGCTCATTAGTGTAAACACCAAAAAAAATCTAAAGGTATAGAACATCAAAACAATGCAAATTTATTTTCCGCCAATATCTGGAAAGTGCGGTATGTTATTGAGCACTAATACGGTGTCAACACAAAGGCTCTTTGGAGAAGGACTTTTTCATTTCTATTTTTCACTTTAGTGATTTGAAGTGGAACTTATTTCATTTGATTTAATTTATACTATTTTCATGTTGTCCTAATTTTTTACTGAATATTTTTTATTGTTTATTTTTGTTTTTATAATTTTTATTTACGCTGTTTTGTTCTTCTATATTTTTAAAATAAAACATAAAACTATGCAGTGCTGAGCATGCATTGTTCCTTGTGATGATGCCAGAAATGCTGAGGGAAGCTACATTCTTCCTCTCTCCACTTCCAGTGCAAATAGTATAATGGTGTAAGGTCTGCAAAGAGGAGAGAGAGGCCTTCTAATAGGAATTCATGACACCCCTTCTGTTCACTCACCACTTCTACCTACCTTCTCTCATTTTAGCAACCAATGGAGGCAATGCCACCTGATACAAAATTTCAGATAATAGATAGATAGATAGATAGATAGATAGATAGATAGATAATTTTTTACCCGGTAGGTCACTGGGTCTTTCATCAACCCTCCACAATTGCTTGGCTTGGGATCTACATGTAGGATGTGATAACCCATGTGCATTGCCAATTTGATAGATAGATATCAAATAGATAGGTCACTGGGTTTTTTCTTAACCCCCCACAATTGTGTGATAACCTGTATGCATAACCCGATAGATAGATAGATAGATAGATAGATAGATCAATCGATCGATAGATAGATAGATAGATAGATCATTGTCTACAAAGTAGATCAGTAGGCTTTCCTTAACCTTCCACAACTGCGTGGCTTGGGACCAGCATGCAGAATGTGAAAGCCTGTGTGCATAGCCAATATGTACAGACATAGAAGGACCAATTTAGACAAGAGCCAATAAACATACCACTATGTCATGAAGTATGGGAGGAAACCCACAAAAGCACAGGGAGGACATGCAAACTCTATGCAGATACTATCCCGATCATGATTTCAGCCAAGGACCCCAGATAGATACTGTAGATAAAACCCCTAGATAAACGTATGGAATCACCACTCTTGTAAAATGGTCATTCAATTGTTTAATTGTGTAGAAAAAAAACGAATCACAGACATGCCTCAAAACTATTTTCATTTAACATTCCAACCTTCTGGCTTTAAGAATCACTTCAAATAATAAAAAAGAAAGAAAACTGTAATCAGTTGCACCTGTTTTTGCAGATCAAACAGAGGAAAAAAATATGGACTCACTCAATTCTGAGGAAAATATTATGGAATCATGAAAAAAAACACTATAGTACACCACTACTACTTTGTTGCACCAGCTCTGGCTTTTATAACAGCTTGGTATCTCTGAGGCATGGATTTAACTTTCTACAAACAGTATTCTTCATCAATCCGGCTCCAACTTACTCTTATTGAAGTTGCCAGATCAGCTTTGCAGGTTGGAGCCTTGTCATGGACTATTTTCTTTCAATCCCACCATAGATTTTCAGTTGGATTGAGGTCCAGACCAGGGGCGGACTGACCATTCGAGCACTCGGGCACTGCCTGAGAGCCCGGGTCAGTAGGGGGCCCCATGAAATGCCACTGGTACATTTTTTATAGGCTTTTTTGAGTGTGGGCAAGGACACAGGGGCCCCATGATCCCCTATTGCCTGGGGGCCCCATGAGTTGTCAGTCCGCCCCTGGTCCAGACTATCTGCAGGCTATACCATTGACATTATAATCTTTCTTGAAGGAACGTTCACAGCTTTTGCCCTATACCAAGATGCATTATCATCCTGAAAAATTATGTCATCATCACCAAACTTCCTTTCAATTGATGGAATAAGAAAAGTGTCCAAAATCTCAATATAAACTTGTGCATTCATTGAAGATTTAATGACTGTCATCTCCCCCTTACCTTTACATGACATGCAACCCCATATCATCAATGATTGCATGTTTTTTTCAGGCAGTCATCTTTATACATTTCATTGGAACAGCACCAAACAAAAATTCCAGCATCATCTGCCCAATGCAGATTTGTGATTTATCACTGAATATCACTTTCATCCAGTCATCCACATTCCATGATTGCTTTTTTTTAGTCCACTGTCCTTGTTTTTTTCTGTTTAGGTGTTAATGATGTTTTTTGTTTCGCTTTTCTGTATGTAAATCCCATTTCCTTTAGGCGATGTCTTACAGTTCGGTCACAGACAGTGACTCCAGTTTTTGCCCATTTGATCCTCATTTGTTTTGTTGTGCATTTTCTGTTTTCAAGACATATTGCTTTAAGTTTTCTATGTTGATGCTTTGATGTCTTCCTTGGTCTACCAGTACGCTTCCCTTTTACAACCATCCCAATTGATTTGTACTTGATCCAGATTTTAGAAACAGTTGACTATGAACAACCAACATCTTTTGCAACATTCCGTAATGGTTTACCTTCTTAAAGAAGTTTTATAATCTTCTCCTTTGTTTCAACTGATATCTCTCGTTTTGGAGCCATGATTCATGTCAACCAGCTTGGTGCAACAGCTCACCAAGGTGTGCAAGCACTCTTCTTTAACTGCAGACTAATTAGCAGATGTAATCTGATGCAGATGCTTATTTTAGAACTGCAACGTACATCATGATTCCATAATATTTTCCTCAGAACTGAGTGATTCCATATTGTTTTCCTCTGCTTAATCTGCAAAAACAGTTGCAATTTACTGCAGTTTTCTTTCTTTTTTCTTTTTTTTAATTGTTTCTTAAAGCCAGAAGGTTGGAATGTTAAATTAAAATAGTTTTGAGGCATGTCTGTGTTTTTTTTTCTACACAATTAAACAATTGAATGAACGTTTTTCAAGAGTGGTGATTCCATACGTTTTGCCAGGGTTTGTAGAGTGGGCTCAAATAGATAGGTGGATAGATGGGAATACATAGATAGATAGATAGATAGATAGATAGGTAACACCCTCCAATGGGGTGCTAGGTTTAGATAGTTACCTTTAGTTTGGATTTTGATAAGTAAATTTAGTTATCACACTGTATTCACTGGTAATCAGTGATGCCTTGTTCTGCTAGGTCTGTTCAGTGTGATCTACTGCTGCCAGACTGATAGCTCCTGTGAGATGGGGAAACAGCTCTCATTGTTTGAACACTGTTTGTGTGGAGTAAATTAAATGTTCTGGACTGACATTCTGCGGTTTAGCCACAAGATGCCACTGTTTTTCCTAACACAGCCTCAGACTGCATAGATATTTCTATATTCATAAAGAGGTGGGGTTTTGACCAGGCCCATAGTTAGTTAGTTAGGGTCTCTGTGTCAGGCCACAAGTGTTATTACTGATCATTGGAAGGACTTCATAACTTAAAGCGACATTTCACATTGGAGAGCTGATAAAATCCCACAAACTCAAGCCATACTGGCGTTTTGCTCACAAGGAATACTCAGGCACGTGCTACAGGACCAGTTATGGGAGGGGGAATACTGTAGATTTGTGTAAGATTGTAAGCTGTTGTGCTGCACCGCAGGCTAGCCCATGCCATACACCCATACACTGATTCTTGCTCTTTTAGGGTAATAACAGGTAAGGTGTGACAGCTTAGTTGTGCCCACCAGTAGGTAAATTACTACACTTTCTACCTTCATCCATCAGAAGGCACCGTGCTGTGCAGCACAGGGGTCTCATCTTTGGGCTGGGTGTATGTAAATTTATTGTATGTTTCCAGCATTTGTGGTTGTGTTTATTTGCCACATCTAAGTAAAATTCTGTTGTGGCAAAAGCTGGTGTTGGGGTTGCTTTCCTCATCCATGACTTCACTGTATCCTGGGGATCCCACCCCGGTACACGGCTTACACTCCCTCTGTATCTAGAAGGCTTGAGAATTTTCTAGATCATAAGTGTGGAGCTATCCCAGAGAGACTGGCTCTGAATGCATACTGGGTTACTGTATATATTCAGTGAGCACACTGGGCTATGGGTCTTTTCTATCCAGGACTGATCCAGCCTGGGAGAGGGCACGTTGCTCTTCCAGGCATCTGCTGCCATGCGGCTTCAGGTGGGCATCCTGAAGACCTGAATTCCTGAGACCCGGTTTGTGCTATGCTGAATGAGGGGCCATCTACTGAAGATCTTGTCTGGTATCACAGTGGAAGGCATCCAGCTGCTCTTAGGCCTTGTGAGTACAGACAGCTCTGCAAGGATCTTATAGACTTTGTGCTACATAACCCCTCTGATGCTAGCAAGTCAGCTGCGGGTCTAGCAAAAAACACCGACTGGTGTTCCAAAGAACTTTTTTGCACCTGGCCTACTTTTAAAGGAACACTTCTCTGGGACTCTAAAGAAGTTACTACTACTGTTACTGCCACTACTACTACTTCTACTACTGCCTTTAAAGCTGAAGTCCACTGTTTTGATTCAAGCACAGACTCTGTCAAAATTTGCCCTGAAGATTAGATAAAGTCCTCAGTTGTACATAGTTCCTGTTTTTGGAGTATCTCACTCATCTCCCTCATCCCCATCCAGGTTCTCCAAAAATAAAAACAACACAACCAACACCCCTAGGCTGGTCATCAAAAAAAATTAGTGAATGTGCTGCATGCCTGATTGCGGGGCGAAGATAGTGCGGAAACCTGGATGGTATTCCTACAGCTCGTATGGGAGCAGCTCTACAGATAGATAGATATTGATAAATTGATAGACAGATATATAGATATGGATAAATTGATAGAGAGATGACAAATCTTCTCACCATTATTCTCCATTGTGATGACATCCACGCAGTTGTTATGTACTTCATCACAAAACAGGGTCTGGTTAGAGGAGCAGGTAATGGTGATAGAGCTATTGATGGATTTAGCACAGACATTACATTCAAAGCGGTCTGAATACACCTTCAAGGCTGGAGGGTTAAAACAGATCACATTGTCAGTGTCTAATTTTTAATTTCTTAGAGCGTACATCAAATTCCACAACTGTCTATAGTAGTACGAAAGTCATATGCAGTGCTAACCTATTTCTGCACACCTATACTGCCCCGCCACCTAAACTGATACCAAACGATGTGTCATTAATAATATAACTGCTCTGCAACCCCAGCCTTCTACTGACTTCCAACATACAAACACAGCTGCGGTGGCAGAACATGTTGGCAATTTTGAAGAGCAAAATCTGTGCATTGGCACAGTCTGGCAGTCACTAGAAACCTGCCCGGTTAGGTGACAGAAGAATGTTAGGGCCACCATACATAGCTAATAGCATGGATGGAGGAATAGTTACTGCCAGCTACTGTATTCAGGTAGCCACAGTACCTGCGGATACCTGAACTCAGTGTAATTCACGAACAGTCACTACATTTGATAGTATGCAGTCACTATATGGCCAATAATTTTCAACTCAGATGATTTTTAATTTGACTTTTGTAGAGCCAGGTTATGCTTGCTGGATCACCTATGCTTGAATTTTAGCTCAGCAAGAATCAGCCAAAATTCTAAACATCTATGGGGGCCTTTGGGTGTAAAATAGGTTATTGTTAGATCAGACGTTAGTATGCTCTAAACCCAGAAATGCTTTCCTGCGTGCCCCTCTGACCTGAATGTTACATTCTTGCTAAGGGTTCAACTTTGAGGCCAAGGCCTAATGATCCCATAGAGTTAGGCTCTTCCCACCCACCGTTCCTTGTCCAATGAGAGTATCCTGAGGCACCCTGATTGGATGGACCAGCTATTCTTAACCAAGGTTCCATGGAACCCTTGGGTTCCTCCAGACATTGCTAGGGGTTCCTTGAGCTGTGGCTTATTGACTTCCCATCTGATGGTGGCAGTGTGGTTCCAGGGCCAGCACCACTTGGCAGAGCCAGCTGCATAAACCTAATAATCTTTTCAGCTGTCTGTAAGTGGAGCATTCTTCCCAATAACCCCCAATTAATCAATTTTAACAGGGGATCCCTTAGATCGTAAAATTATTGTAAGGGTTCTATTGGGGTAAATAGGCTGAGAAAGACTTGGGTTGATTGGGTTGGGTTGGTTAGGCTTAGCTTCAGGTGCAAAGTATAGCCCTTGAGTTGGGGAATGTTAAACCTTTAGTCACAGAGTGAAACAAGAATCAGAAGGGCACACACACTCTATGCTGATGGGGTTTTATCACTTACAGTCCAAATGATTAACAAAGGGACATTTTGGTGCCTTCAGTACTTACCTGAGAACCGGTTGATGTTGCAGTAGTCAGTCTCGCAGCAGCTTGCTGTCATGTAGATAGATGTAATTCCTGTATCAATGATGGAGGACTGGTTGCACAATTGCGTTGTAGCGCACCCTTTCATGACTGTATTGCTGCCATCTGGGGATGAGGATGACAACATATTGCAAATCAAACATCATTTTATTTAAATAGGCCCATCATTTAAACTGACACTTTCTATGATTCATCAAAGCTCATATCCACATTACTACACCATCATTATCACCATTATTTTGAGTAAAACCTATTTCTTGCCATGAATAATACATTACTTCTGTACTTTTCACCAAAGCATTCTATGTCACATGGTGTCAGGAAAACCGTGGCAATGTTCCTGCCTGAAGAACTGTGCATGTGCACGTTACAGCCTGCAGACCTGTGCACAGTATTAGGGCTGTGCACGCATAAGCTCATTTACGATAAAGCACTTGAGCGTGAGCATGCCCGTGCTCATTCTCATGCACATGTGCATGCACACTGGTTGGACATCTGGTGCCCAGTGGCCTATTTAAAGTACTGCATGACTCAAGTTCTTTGCTGAATGGTCATCAACTCCTGTGACCCCTGACCAGACCCTACCTATTCCTGTGTGATACCTAATTTGCCTTCTGACTATGCCTGAACTCCATTCCTCTGGTACTTGACCTTCTTCACTCCGTGTCTTACTTTTTGCCTTGGCTCATCTACTGACCTTGGCCTGGCTGTTGCTTACAATCTTGTCTTCCGAATCTGTACCTCTGTTGCCTGCATGTTGCCAACTTCTGCCTTTCTGACCACATTCCTGCCTACTACTTCAGAAAGCTCTGCCATAACATCTAGCACAAGCTCCTGTTCTCCAGGTGCCCGTGTAGGGCCAGAGCTAGACTGTTTTGCAGGGGTGGTGCTAGACCAGCTACTTGCATCCCCCCCTTCACCCCCCAAAAAAATTAATTTTTTTTTAAAACAGAAAATATGAAATCAACAAAACTTGAAACTGCTAAATGTCTTTTAATGTTAAAAAATAAGTGCCATAAGTGCCACCAGCACCAAAATAAAAGACAAAATCAGTGTCACGGACGGACTCTATCTGTGGCGGGCAGTGGCAGGGTGACAGTTGCAGTGAGTGGAGGATGATGGATCCACACTCTGACAGATCCCAGGCTGGAATTCCCCAGGCAATGGGGGGAGATAAAACGCAGTGACAGCAGGTAGCCCAGCCTACACACACACAGAGAACACCTGAACTGAGCGATCCCACACAGTGAAAGATTCGACACAACATACCACCACCAACACTGACACAGATCAGCAGGCCCAGCAGGCACTACAAGAGCAGGCTTTGGGATCGTGATGATGTCATCACTCACTGACATATTGCACATGTAATGGCTAGCCGGGTCACACTCACACAGACACAGGACATCAGAGTCAGACATTACCTTCCTCCGCAGGTGCAGCTCCGCCTCTGTTGATGAATGGGAAGAGAAGGGCTGGAACTCCACAGTGGGCAGCAGCCGCCAGCCAGCTTGCAGAAAGGGACTGAGTCTGAGAGGAACACTGGAAAGAGCAGCAGCTCAGCTGCTACACTGGCCCCAGACACCGGGTATCTTCCTCTGTCATTCTCTGTAATCTCCTCCTCTCTGCCACCCCTCCCATCAGCTGGTGGATCATTCATGATGTGGTGGTCTCCCACACAGAGAGAGTACTGGCCTGGGCTGTGCCCAGGCATCCCTAGATGGTAGCGCGCCCTAGGTGTCTGCCTAGTTTGCCTAGTGGAAGCACCGGCCCTGTGCTCGTGCCACTCTCTGTCCTGTCCTACCTTGTCATCAATCTTGGGAGACAAACAGAACAAGAAGTGTAAAGGAGATCCCTCATTTCGGCATGGCCTCTACTGGGTATGTGACACATAGTCTTTGACTACTAATCATCCCTGCAGAGAGTCTACTGTTTTCAGCCAGGAGCAGAACAGCCAGGGGTAGCATTGGCAACTATCATCTTGGCTAAAGTATTGATTTTGGATTAAGTATTGAGCATTGCATTCCGGCTCTGAACTTCAACGAATGCCCAAAGCAAAAAACCACAGCAGACAACTTCAAATACTAAACAGACTACAGGTGACCTGTTTCCCCAACCAGCTCTTTCAGCTCTTACTTCATGTCACCACTCTGTAACATACTCCTCCTTCTCACAGTTGTATCCTCTCTCTTCAAACTCTGTCTCCTTCACCCCTCTTCTCTACCCCACAGCTTATATATATATCACCCTCACTCCTGTCTTCACCTTACTACAGTACTCATCAACTCCTGCTAATTCTGAACCCACATACTAATAAAACCTCCAGGACACTGGGACCTGTCCCTCCACATCAGTCATACTCCCATATTACCTCTCTCACCCTTCTGCTTCTCCTAACATCTGGAGACATTTCCCCAAATCCTGGGCCGCCATCTTTTTCCTTTGACAAACACACCCAACACCTCCTATCCTTTAACAGCGGCCGCAATCCACACAATCTAGTTACTATTCGTCTTCTTCCTAGAACCAGCCTCCCCTTTTCCTGTGCCCTTTGGAATGCCAACTCTGTCTATAACAAACTCACCTATGTCCATGAGCTTTTTGTCACAAACTCCTTTAACCTACTTGCAATCACAGAAACCTGGGTTCATGAATCTGACTTTCCCTCTCCTGCTGCCCTCTCCCATGGTGGTCTCTTCTGGACTCATTCTCCCAGGCCTAGTGGATGGAAAGGAGGTGTAGTTGGAATCTTCCTATCCCCTCAAAGCACTATTCTTCCTATCCCCTCAAAGCACTATTCAGGTCCTTCATTCACCTCCTTCTCTTTCCCTCTCCTCATTTGAAGTTCACTGTATTCTTCTATTCTCTCCAGTTTCTTTAGGAATTGCTGTGAGCTATCGGCCTCCTGGACCGGTATCAAGCTTCCTTGATGACTTCTCTGCCTGGCTGCCTTACTTTCTCCCTTCTGAAATTCCCACAATCATTCTTGGTGACTTCAACGTCCCTGTTAATCTTAACACTCCTACTACCTCTAAACTTCTGAGCCTAACCACTTCTTTTGACCTAAAACAATGGACGCATGCTTCTACTAACTCCAATGGTAACTGCCTCGACCTTGTATTCTCCTACCTATGCACTCCTTGCAACCTCACCAACTTTCCTTTTCCTCTCTCTGATCACTCCCTTATTAGCTTCACTCTCTCCTTGGCTTCCTCCTCCTTGTCTTCCAACTACCGAACAGTTACCCATAGAAACCTTCGCTATCTTAACCATTCTCTTCTTTTTTTGGCAACAGATTGTCTCTATGACAAAATCTCAGCCCTGTCCTGCCCCAACCTGGCCACGTCTGTATACAACAGTTCAGTTTCATCCACCGTGGACACATTGGCCCCCCCTCACTACACACAGAATTAGACCTCAACTGCTACAGCCCTGGCAAACAGACAATACCAGATGCCTCTGCTCTTGAGCGTTTATGGCGTAAGACCCAGCAAGACTTCGACCAATATAAATCTCCCTTCAAAAATACAATTCCTATCTCCAAACAGACCTATTTTATTACTCTCACTAACACTCTCATGCAAACCCTGTCAACTCTTTTCTACCTTTAACTCTCTACTTCGTCCTTCTTTGCCTCCACCCACTAACTTACTCACTGCCCAGGAGATCGCTAATCACTTCAAAAATAAGATTGATACAATTCGTGCCAAGATCTCCACTGTACAGATATCTCCCTGACCCTACACTCCACCTGCACAATCTATACTTCCCTTGTTTAACCCAGCTACTATAGAGGAGGTTGGTAAACTTTTTTCTAAAGCCCACCTAACCACCTGTCCCCTGGACCTGCCACCCTATTGTATAATAACCTTCTCGATCCCCTTCAGACTGGATTTTGCCCACAACACTCCACAGAAACCGCTCTCCTTAAATTCACAAACGACTTACTAACCGCTAAAACCAATGGTCATTATTCTGTACTCTTACTCTTAGACCTCTCCACTGCCTTTGACACACTTGAGCACCCCACCTCCTCAAAAAACTCTATTTACTTGGTCTCCGTGACTGTACTGTCTGTTGGTTCGAATCTTACCTATCTCACCGCAACTTCAGTGTCATTTACAACTCTGCTTCCTCCTCTCCTACTCCTCTTACTGTCAGGATCCCCCAAGGTTCTGTCCTTGGGCCTCTCCTATTCTCGATCTACACTTCTTCTTTGGATCAACTGATAGCTCCCCATGGTTTCCAATGCCATTTCTATGCTGATGACACACAAATCTATCTCTCTACTCCTCAGGTCAGCCTATCAGTTTCCTCACGTATCACTAACACTACTAACAGACATATCAGACTGGATATCACACCACTTCCTAAAACTCAATCTAGACAAAACTGAGGTCATAATATTTCCTCCCCCACGTTCCTCTTCCCCTGATTTCTCGGTCAGGATCAATAGCGCCACTATCAACCCATCTCTGCATGCTAGGGTGCTAGGGGTATCCCTGGATTCTGAATTATCCTTTCAGTCTCATTTCTTTTGCCATATAGCAAGGCTTACAATGTATGTAGGAAAATGGAGCAAAATACTTTTAACTCTTTTACACACAAGAGCATAAGCAAACCCTATGGGTGGCTGCATATGAAAACATTGCTTGTAATACACGTTAGATATTGCCAGGTACTTCGGAGTGAAAGCAATAATTCTAGATCCATTATTCATTGTTAAGTCTAAACTGATCACCTGTAGGGCTTTTAAAGTGTTGGAAAATATGCAAAATATAGGGTACAGATATTCTTCTTCATTTTACAGGTGTGTGCAAATTTAAAGCTTGTCATCTTGGGCATCTATTTACTCTGCACAGCCTTATCTTTTATATTTTACCAAACAATTGAACAATATATTATGTTTTGTTCTACAAGGTGTCTGCTTTAATGCTTGGGTGTTTATCTAATCTTCAGGCCTAAAATTATGTTTTTAACATATTATTTAAACAATTTGTGTATTCTCAGTGCTGCCCTTTAAGCCACATTTGAGCCTCCTGCTTGACCTGTAGCAATATGACGGCCAAGAGGGAGCGCTGCTATCCTGGTTTGGTGTCATATGATATCCTCCAAAGATCCATGTAACGGGCCGCTGCTAGTACCATGTGATTGCTGTGATAAAACACAGCAGATCATATGGCAATTGTACACAATTAAATTGTACACAATGAATGGCTTCCATTCATAGCCATTGATTGTGTCCTATAGTATTAATCTCTGTGATTAGTCACAGTGATCACATGGTACAGACAGGAACAATCACAGTAATCACATCTGTACCCTGTGATAGCTGTGGCCAATCACAGCTAATCACAATAGTACACACTGGATGAATAGATTTCATTCATATAAAGCGGTTGATCATCACTATTATAAGCAATTATTATTATTATTATACAGTATTTATAAAGCGCCGATAGTTCGCTCAGCGCTGTACATTACAAAGGGGGACAGAACATGTGACAGAACAATACCAATACAATGCAAAACATGAGGGGATCGAGGGCCCTGCTCTTTCGAGCTTACAATCTAGGAGGGAGGGGATAGTGGTACAGGAGGAGATAGCTGTGGGGGATGGAGTGGTAGGAAGAGTGGAGGAGGTCGGCAGGTTAGCAGGGGGTGGGGTAGGCTTCCCTGAAGAGATGGGTTTTCAGGGTGCGCCTAAAGGAGAGGAGAGTAGGTGATAATCTGATGGGTTGGGGCAGGGAGTTCCAGAGGATGGGTGACACCCTGGAGAAGTCCTGGAGGCGGGCATGGGAGGAGGAGGCCAGAGAACCAGAGAGAAGGAGGTCTTGTGAGGAGCGGAGTGTGCGTGTTGGGCGGTACTTGGATATTAGGTCAGAGACGTAGTACGGGGCAGTATGGTGGACAGCTTTGTACGTCATTGTTAGGATTTTGAATTTGATTTGAAGCGCAATCGGAAGCCAGTAGAGGGATTGGCAGAGGGGGGTGGCGGAGATGGAGCGGTTGGAAAGGTGAATGAGTCTGGCAGCCGTATTCAGGATCGACTGAAGCGGGGATAGCCAGCGGCAAGGCAGGCCAGTGAGGAGGGAGTTGCAGTAGTCGAGTCGTGATATGATGAGGGAGTGGATGAGCTGTTTAGTGGTTTCTGGGGTTAGGAACGTGCGTATTTTGGCGATGTTGCGGAGGTGGAGTCTGCACGAGTTTGTTAAAGATTGGACTTGGGGCTGGAAGGATAGGTTGGAGTCCAGAATGACACCCAGTACTCTGGCCTGCGGGGCGGGTTTGATGGTGGCGTTGTTGGATGTGATGGAGAAGTCAATGGGGGTTGGTGTCCGGGCTGGGGGGAAGACAAGAAACTCGGTTTTGGAGAGGTTCAGTTTAAGGAAGTGGAGCGACATCCAGTCTGATATGTCGCTCAGTAGGTGTGTGATTCGGGCAGAGACCGAGGGGGTGAGGTGGGGGGTTGAGAGATAGATTTGTGTGTCGTCAGCATAGAGGTGGTAGTTGAAGCCGTGAGAGTGTATGAGTTGGCCAAGGGAGGAGGTGTAGATGGAGAAGAGAAGGGGCCCGAGGACAGAGCCTTGAGGGACCCCAACAGAGAGGGGGAGTGAGGGGGAGGTGGTAGCATTATAGGTAACGCTGAAAGAGCGTTGTGACAGGTAGGATGAGAGCCAGGAGAGAGCAGAATCTCTGAGGCCGAGGGAGTGTAGTTTTTTGAGGAGGAGGGGGTGGTCAACTGTGTCGAAGGCCACAGAGAGGTCAAGGAGTAGGAGCACTGAATAGTGGCCATTAGCTTTGGCGGTTAACAGGTCGTTGGAGAGTTTGAGTAAGGCAGTTTCGGTGGAGTGTAGGGGACGGAAGCCAGACTGTAGGGGATCGAGGAGGTTGTTGTCGTTGAGGTGAGAGCTTAGGCGGGTGTAGACTAGGCGCTCGAGGAGTTTAGATGTAAATGGGAGCAGGGAGATGGGTCTGAGGTTGTTCGGGTCATTGGGGTCCAGGGAGGGCTTGTGTGCATGTTTCACACACAGGGTATGGGGGTGATGTGTGCATGTTTCAGAGGGGAGGGGAAAGTGCCGGAGGAGAGGGAGAGATTAAAGATGTGGGTGAGGGAGCATAGGATGGAGGGGGAGGGAGGTCGTAGGAGTTGTGAGGGGATAGGGTCGAGGGGGCAGGTGGTGAGGCGGCATCAGAGATGATTTTGGAGACTTCCTCGATGGTAGTAAGGTCAAAGGTGCGGAGTGTTGGGGTGGCTTCAGTATGAGGAATGTAGGGTGGGGTGGAAGTGGAGGTCAGAGCAGTGGTGGGGCCGTGGGAGAGGGGTGATGAGGGGGTAGTTGAGTGAGGGGGAAGGGGGTTGCAGGGAGTTTGAGCAGCGACGAAGTCCCTGCGGGTTATGTCAAGGGAGAGGGGGGATGAGGGGGTAGCTGTGTGAGAGGGGACAGGTTGAGAGGGCGTGTGAGTTGCGGCGATGTCCTTGCGAATTCTGTCAATCTTGTTTTTGAAGTGATTGGCAATCTCAAGGGCAGTGAGTGAGGTGCTGGGTGGAGGTGGGGGTGGAGAGAGTAGAGAGTTGAAGGTGGAGAAGAGTCGGCGAGGATTGGAGGAGAGGGTCTTGATGAGGGTCAGGAAGTAGGCTTGTTTGGCTGTGTGGAGGGAGGAGGTGTAGGTGTGGAAGGCAGATTTGTAGCGGGTGAAGGCGTGTTGGGATTTGGTTTTGCGCCATGGTCGCTCCAGGGCACGACTGTGTCATTTGAAGGTTTTGGTGTGATCAGTCTGCCAGGGCTGGAGCAATCATCATAGTGTGTAATAAAAAACAAAAATCCTGATCACCTTCCCAGAGTAGTACAGTGTTACTATGGTAGCACTGCATTGCTTTGCTCACAGTATATAAAAAAATCATAAAAATGTTTAATGAAAAAAAAATTAAGAAAAATTAAAACAAAAAAAAATTATTATTTTTTTTTTTACATACTGTCATGTCACATGTCATATCATATCCTATGGTGACATTGTACTGCACTGGTGACAGTATGTTGACAAAAGTTTTTTCCAAAAACTTAAAAAACTCACCATGCCTCTTACTAAATACCATGGACTGTCTCACCACACCTCTTGCTAAATACCTTGGAAGAAACGAATCTGAAAATTGATCAATCCTATTGAACTGATGGCCAGATATCCTATAGTTTGTAGACTCAATACCTTTCCTACAGACTAAATAATTTACACTGATTTGGGTTATTTTTTTACCCCAAAAATGCAGCAGAATACATTGGGGCATAAATGTATGAAGAAAGATTATTTATTTGCAAAATGTTATAACTAGAGATGAGCGAATCGAACTTGGCGAAGTGGAATTCGTTTCGAATATTAGGAAAAATTCGAAATTTTTCCAAAAATGGCGGCGACATGTGTGGCGACGGAGCGGGAATCTCTGGGAAGGCACGCAGACAAGGCGCGCTGACCCATAATGCATTCATTCATGACATGTGATCGCATTAGCCAATCAGCAGCCAGCCAGCCAGCACTGTGTAATGGTGGAGCTATAAATTGCGGCCATCTTACAATTCTCCATTTGCCTCCGGTCATTCAAGAGAGACAGACCTCTCTGTATTAGGGACAGAGTTAGGGCCACAGATACTTTAGGGACACAGAATCGTTACTTAGGGACACAGAATTGTTACTCAGGGACACAGAATTGTTACTCAGGGACAGACACAGAATTGTTACTGAGGGACACAGAATTGTTACTGAGGGACACAGAATTGTTACTGAGGGACACAGAATTGTTACTCAGGGACACAGAACTGTTACTCAGGGACACAGAACTGTTACTCAGGGACAGACACAGAATTGTTACTGAGGGACACAGAATTGTTACTGAGGGACACAGAATTGTTACTCAGGGACAGACACAGAATTATTACTGAGGGACACAGAACTGTTACTCAGGGACACAGAACTGTTACTCAGGGACACAGAACTGTTACTCAGGGACAGACACAGAATTGTTACTGAGGGACACAGAATTGTTACTGAGGGACACAGAATTGTTACTGGGGGACACAGAATTGTTACTCAGGGACAGACACAGAATTGTTACTGAGGGACACAGAATTGTTACTGAGGGACACAGAATTGTTACTGAGGGACACAGAATTGTTACTCAGGGACACAGAATTGTTACTCAGGGACACAGAACTGTTACTCAGGGACACAGAACTGTTACTCAGGGACACAGAATTGTTACTCAGGGACAGACACAGAATTGTTACTCAGGGACACAGAATTGTTACTAAGGGACACAGAATTGTTACTCAGGGACAGACACAGAATTGTTACTGAGGGACACAGAATTGTTACTGAGGGACACAGAATTGTTACTGAGGGACACAGAATTGTTACTCAGGGACACAGAATTGTTACTCAGGGACACAGAACTGTTACTCAGGGACACAGAATTGTTACTCAGGGACACAGAACTGTTACTCAGGGACACAGAATTGTTACTCAGGGACAGACACAGAATTGTTACTGAGGGACACAGAATTGTTACTGAGGGACACAGAATTGTTACTCGGGACAGACACAGAATTGTTACTGAGGGACACAGAATTGTTACTGAGGGACACAGAATTGTTACTGAGGGACACAGAATTGTTACTCAGGGACACAGAATTGTTACTCAGGGACACAGAACTGTTACTCAGGGACACAGAATTGTTACTCAGGGACACAGAACTGTTACTCAGGGACACAGAATTGTTACTCAGGGACAGACACAGAATTGTTACTGAGGGACACAGAATTGTTACTGAGGGACACAGAATTGTTACTCAGGGACACAGAATTGTTATTCAGGGACACAGAACTGTTACTCAGGGACACAGAATTGTTACTCAGGGACACAGAACTGTTACTCAGGGACACAGAATTGTTACTCAGGGACAGACACAGAATTGTTACTGAGGGACACAGAATTGTTACTGAGGGACACAGAATTGTTACTGAGGGACACAGAATTGTTACTCAGGGACAGACACAGAATTGTTACTGAGGGACACAGAATTGTTACTGAGGGACACAGAATTGTTACTGAGGGACACAGAATTGTTACTCAGGGACACAGAATTGTTACTCAGGGACACAGAACTGTTACTCAGGGACACAGAATTGTTACTCAGGGACAGACACAGAATTGTTACTGAGGGACACAGAATTGTTACTGAGGGACACAGAATTGTTACTCAGGGACACAGAATTGTTACTCAGGGACACAGAACTGTTACTCAGGGACACAGAATTGTTACTCAGGGACACAGAACTGTTACTCAGGGACACAGAAGTGTTACTCAGGGACAGACACAGAATTGTTACTGAGGGACACAGAATTGTTACTGAGGGACACAGAATTGTTACTCAGGGACAGACACAGAATTGTTACTTAGGGACACAGAATTGTTACTGAGGGACACAGAATTGTTACTGAGGGACACAGAATTGTTACTCAAGGACACAGAACTGTTACTCAGGGACACAGAATTGTTACTCAGGGACACAGAACTGTTACTCAGGGACACAGAACTGTTACTCAGGGACACAGAATTGTTACTCAGGGACACAGAACTGTTACTCAGGGACACAGAATTGTTACTCAGGGACAGACACAGAATTGTTACTGAGGGACACAGAATTGTTACTGAGGGACACAGAATTGTTACTCAGGGACAGACACAGAATTGTTACTCAGGGACACAGAATTGTTACTGAGGGACACAGAATTGTTACTGAGGGACACAGAATTGTTACTCAGGGACACAGAATTGTTACTCAAGGACACAGAACTGTTACTCAGGGACACAGAATTGTTACTCAGGGACACAGAACTGTTACTCAGGGACACAGAACTGTTACTCAGGGACACAGAATTGTTACTCAGGGACACAGAACTGTTACTCAGGGACACAGAATTGTTACTCAGGGACAGACACAGAACTGTTACTCAGGGACACATAATCGTTACTCAGGGACACAGAATTGTTGAATTAAAGAGTATGTCAGACAACACGCAGAGGAGTGTCAGAGGAGGCCATGTTTTAGGAGCGAGCAGACATGGCAGCAGAGGAAGGGGTCGAGGCAGCACTAGTCGCAGCCAGAGGCCAGTGCTCCCGGTGTCATCCAGCGGTCGTGTCTCCACCGACAACCCTGCCGTCATCGATTGGTTGGCTCGGTCGTCTTCGTCTTCCCAGGTCACCTCTGACACCTACAGCCAACGGTCGGTGGGTACGTCAGACACAACCGTTAGTTGGCATGGCCCGGGAGCAAGCCCACTGAAATCACGTGTCCTCTACCTGCCCCTGTCCTTTGGTGTTCCCTCACCAAGCGAAGTATCGCATGCTGTGGGCTCAGCCCCACTGTACAGTGAGGAAGAGCTAACAGAGGGCGGTCAGGAACGGGGGGAGACATCCGCCTCTTCAGCAGCCAGGCGAAGAAGTACTGGTGAGGAGAGTGGCTCGTTAGCCGGTCTAGAGACAGGTCTGTCTCCTGACCCACACGCAGCCGAGGGGGCTAGTAGTGAGGCGGAGGCCCTAATTGATGATGATGAGGCTGATCGCACTTGGCAGCCTCGTCGTCATCAGGCTATTTCTTCCGCATCATCAGGAGAAGAGGGTGCCAGCTTGGCAGCGAGCAAAACAGTCGGTGGGTTGCCCAGGAGGCAGCAGGGTCGCAGCAGTGTAGTGGAGGCAAACGGCCACGGAGTAGAGCACCAGCTCCACTGCAGCCTACCACCACGGCCAGTAGTGGTGCCGGTGTGCACGGAGGAAGTAGCAGTCAGCCATTGAGGAGTATCGGGGGCAAAGTTTCCTACTCGGCGGTGTGGCAATTTTTCGTCAAGCTGCCCGAGGAAGTAAACGTAGCCGTATGTCGACTATGTGGCCAGAAAGTCAAGCGTGGCCAGGGGGCCCATGTTGGGACTACAGCGTTGCGTCAGCATATGCAGCGTCGCCATTCGGTGGCCTGGGAAAACCGTGATAAAGATACGGCGGTTCTGCCCGCCCCAGCCCCCGCTCCATCACCCGCTCCGTTACTTGCTCCGTCACCCGACGTCAATCGCCCTCTATCAGCCAGTCAAGGCTCCAACACCTCTGCTGAGGGGAGTTGTCGCTCGTTGGCATCTTCCGCTCGTTCAGATGCTCCTTCTCCTGCTACTCCTCTTCACGGATTCCGTCAGCAGTCTTTCTTGGAATCCGTTTCCAAGAGACAACAGTTTGCGAGCACGCACCCGACGGTGCAGAAGCTGAACGTCCTCCTGTCCAAGTTGCTGGTGCCCCTCCCTTTCCAAGTGGTGGACTCAGCACCTTTCCGAGAAATGATGGCTTGTGCCGCGCCGCGGTGGAGAGTGCCAAGCCGGCATTTCTTCGCCAAAAAGGCAGTGCCAGCCCTGCATTCACATGTAGAAGAGATGGTGGGCCAGTCTTTGAGCATGTCGGTCTCTGCCAAAGTGCACGGCAGCGCCGACGTGTGGAGCTGTAACTACGGTCAGGGACAGTACATGTCATTTACGGCCCACTGGGTGAACGTGGTGCCGGCACAGCCGCACCAGCAACTTGGACAGGTCACGCCGCTTTTGCCTCCACGTTTGCACGTCCTTGGTCCAGCAAAGATGTCCGCCTCTACCACCTCTTCTTCCGCCGTGTCCTCAGCCGCCACCCCCGTGCCAAGTCCCATTACCCGACCGGCATATCACATGTGCAGGGCGCAACGGTGTCACGCTGTGCTGCACCTGGTATGCCTTGGCAAACGTAGTCACACAGGGGAGGAACTTCTGAGTGTAATGAACAGAGAAATCGACAGATGGCTGTCTCCGCGCAAACTGAAAATCGGAACCATGTTGACCGACAACGGAAAGAACATGGTGTCTGCTCTGCGTCAAGGAAGGTTGTGCCATGCGCCATGCATGGCTCATGTGTTCAATCTGGTTGTCAAGCGGTTCCTAAAATCCACCATCCCACTGCAAGACATCCTTAAAATGTCACGTAAACTTTGCATGCATTTCAGCCATTCCTACACCGCAAAGCACACCCTCCTTGAGCTGCAGCGGCAGAATGGAATTCCACAGCATCGCCTGATCTGCGACGTTGCAACAAGGTGGAATTCAACCCTACATATGTTAGACTGCCTTTACGAACAGCGAAAGGCCATCACCGATTTCCTGATGTTACAAGCGGATAAAGGTACTCCCCTGTGTAACTTAGATGTCAGCCATTTGGCAGCTCATGCGTGACACCTGCCGCTTGCTCAGGCCCTTTGAGGAGGCCACGCTATTCGTGAGTCGGCAGGACTATGGGATGAACGACGTCATTCCTCTGTTGCACGTCCTGGAACAAATGCTGTTAACAATGGCTGGTCAGGGTGCGGTAGACGTGGCGCACAGATCTCAACGCCACATGACCCCTGTGGGGGCAGGACAGGAAGAAGAGGAGGAGGTAGAGGAGGACATTGGTGCTCAGGAATTATTGAGTGAAATGGGTGGTTTTTCCACTCAGCGGACAGGAGTGGAGGAGCAGGAGCATCTGGTAGAGGAGGAGGAGGAGGAGACAGAGGACCCAGACGCACCGTGGCAGTATGCTGTGGAGATGGAGGCAGGGAGTCCCTCGCATTCCTTGGCACAAATGGCCCATAGCATGCTCGGTTGCTTGCGTAGCGACAGCCGAATAATAACCATCAGACAGAGGGATGACTTTTGGCTGTCCACCTTGTTGGACCCTCGCTACCGTTCAAAAATGGTGGCCTTTTTCACACCTGCTGAGAGGGAGGCCAAAATAACGTACTATAAAAACCACCTATGTAGTCAGTTGGTCTCTGCCTTTCTGCGCCAACGTCCATCCTCAGACACTGTGGGCCCTGTGCGCTCGCGTTCCGCTGCCATGGCAGCAGGGGAGGGGTGGGGTGGTAGGAGCAGTGGCAGCTCCACCAGCAGCAGCTGCCTCAGTCTGCAGTCGATGATGAGTAGCTTTCTTCACCAGCGCAGTGAGGAAACTACTAACCAGCCGCAGCAGCAGCAGCATCAGGTGGACCTGGAGCAGGACCTCAAACAACAGGCTCGGGCTTACTTGGACAGCACCCTGCCAACCGAGGTAGACAATCCCCTTGACTACTGGGCAACGAAACTTGACCTTTGGCCCCAACTAGCTGAATTTGCCCTTGAAAGGCTGTCATGCCCAGCCAGTAGCGTGGCATCGGAGCGCGTGTTTAGTGCGGCAGGAGGTATTGTAACTCCGCGGAGGACACGACTGTCCACCCAAAGTGTGGAGAGACTCACGTTTATGAAAATGAATCAGGCGTGGATTAGTCTGGATTTCAAACCACCAGTTCCTGACACAACTGACTAAATCCGCCATGAATCATGCCCCAAACATGTTATTATTTTTAACATAGGCCTCTGTATGGCCTTCAATTTAAGCTGCTTACGCTTCGCCACTCTGCCATGGGCCCCTGTACCGCCTCCTCTTGCTGCTGCCAGGTCCAGAGTGTGTCATGGGTCCCTGTACGGCCTCCCATTGCTGCTGTCTCCATCGCCACACTCTGCCATGTGCCACTTTCAGGTCTCCTCACACTGCTGGTGGGTTCCATTTTGTCATAGGGTGCTGGCAGATTACGGGCCTCCCATTGCTGCTGCCAGGCCCGTAATCTGCCATGGGCCCCCGTACCGCCTCCTCATGCTGCTGCCAGGTCCAGAGTGTGTCATGGGTCCCTGTACGGCCTCCCATTGCTGCTGTCTCCATCGCCACACTCTGCCATGTGCCACTTTCAGGTCTCCTCACACTGCTGGTGGGTTCCATTTTGTCATAGGGTGCTGGCAGATTACGGGCCTCCCATTGCTGCTGCCAGGCCCGTAATCTGCCATGGGCCCCTGTACCGCCTCCTCATGCTGCTGCCAGGTCCAGAGTGTGTCATGGGTCCCTGTACGGCCTCCCATTGCTGCTGTCTCCATCGCCACACTCTGCCATGTGCCACTTTCAGGTCTCCTCACACTGCTGGTGGGTTCCATTTTGTCATAGGGTGCTGGCAGATTACGGGCCTCCCATTGCTGCTGCCAGGCCCGTAATCTGCCATGGGCCCCCGTACCGCCTCCTCATGCTGCTGCCAGGTCCAGAGTGTCTCATGGGTCTCTGTACGGCCTCCCATTGCTGCTGTCTCCATCGCCACACTCTGCCATGTGCCACTTTCAGGTCTCCTCACACTGCTGGTGGGTTCCATTTTGTCATAGGGTGCTGGAAGATTACGGGCCTCCCATTGCTGCCGCCAGGCCCGTAATCTGCCATGGGCCCCCGTACCGCCTCCTCATGCTGCTGCCAGGTCCAGAGTGTCTCATGGGTCCCTGTACGGCCTCCCATTGCTGCTGTCTCCATCGCCACACTCTGCCATGTGCCACTTTCAGGTCTCCTCACACTGCTGGTGGGTTCCATTTTGTCATAGGGTGCTGGCAGATTACTGGCCTCCCATTGCTGCTGCCATGCCCGTAATCTGCCATGGGCCCCCGTACCGCCTCCTCATGCTGCTGCCAGGTCCAGAGTGTCTCATGGGTCCCTGTACGGCCTCCCATTGCTGCTGTCTCCATCGCCACACTCTGCCATGTGCCACTTTCAGGTCTCCTCACACTGCTGGTGGGTTCCATTTTGTCATAGGGTGCTGGCAGATTACGGGCCTCCCATTGCTGCTGCCAGGCCCGTAATCTGCCATGGGCCCCCGTACCGACTCCTCATGCTGCTCCCAGGCCCGTAATCTGTCATGGGCCCCTGTACCGCCTCCTCATGCTGCTGCCAGGTCCAGAGTCTCTCATGGGTCCCTGTACGGCCTCCCATTGCTGCTGTCTCCATCGCCACACTCTGCCATGTTCCACTTTCAGGTCTCCTCACACTGCTGGTGGGTTCCATTTTGTCATAGGGTGCTGGCAGATTACGGGCCTCCCATTGCTGCTGCCAGGCCCGTAATCTGCCATGGGCCCCCGTACCGCCTCCTCATGCTGCTGCCAGGTCCAGAGTGTCTCATGGGTCCCTGTACGGCCTCCCATTGCTGCTGTCTCCATCGCCACACTCTGCCATGTGCCACTTTCAGGTCTCCTCACACTGCTGGTGGGTTCCATTTTGTCATAGGGTGCTGGCAGATTACGGGCCTCCCATTGCTGCTGCCAGGCCCGTAATCTGCCATGGGCCCCCGTACCGCCTCCTCATGCTGCTGCCAGGTCCAGAGTGTCTCATGGGTCCCTGTACAGCCTCCCATTGCTGCTGTCTCCATCGCCACACTCTGCCATGTGCCACTTTCAGGTCTCCTCACACTGCTGGTGGGTTCCATTTTGTCATAGGGTGCTGGCAGATTACGGGCCTCCCATTGCTGCTGCCAGGCCCGTAATCTGCCATGGGCCCCCGTACCGCCTCCTCATGCTGCTGCCAGGTCCAGAGTGTCTCATGGGTCCCTGTACGGCCTCCCATTGCTGCTGTCTCCATCGCCACACTCTGCCATGTGCCACTTTCAGGTCTCCTCACACTGCTGGTGGGTTCCATTTTGTCATAGGGTGCTGGCAGATTACGGGCCTCCCATTGCTGCTGCCAGGCCCGTAATCTGCCATGGGCCCCCGTACCGCCTCCTCATGCTGCTGCCAGGTCCAGAGTGTCTCATGGGTCCCTGTACGGCCTCCCATTGCTGCTGTCTCCATCGCCACACTCTGCCATGTGCCACTTTCAGGTCTCCTCACACTGCTGGTGGGTTCCATTTTGTCATAGGGTGCTGGCAGATTACGGGCCTCCCATTGCTGCTGCCAGGCCCGTAATCTGCCATGGGCCCCCGTACCGACTCCTCATGCTGCTGCCAGGCCTGTAATCTGTCATGGGCCCCTGTACCGCCTCCTCATGCTGCTGCCAGGTCCAGAGTGTCTCATGGGTCCCTGTACGGCCTCCCATTGCTGCTGTCTCCATCGCCACACTCTGCCATGTTCCACTTTCAGGTCTCCTCACACTGCTGGTGGGTTCCATTTTGTCATAGGGTGCTGGCAGATTACGGGCCTCCCATTGCTGCTGCCAGGCCCGTAATCTGCCATGGGCCCCCGTACCGACTCCTCATGCTGCTGCCAGGCCCGTAATCTGTCATGGGCCCCTGTACCGCCTCCTCATGCTGCTGCCAGGTTCAGAGTGTCTCATGGGTCCCTGTACGGCCTCCCATTGCTGCTGTCTCCATCGCCACACTCTGCCATGTGCCACCTTCAGGTCTCCTCACACTGCTGGTGGGTTCCATTTTGTCATAGGGTGCTGGCAGATTACGGGCCTCCCATTGCTGCTGCCAGGCCCGTAATCTGCCATGGGCCCCCGTACCGCCTCCTCATGCTGCTGCCAGGTCCAGAGTGTCTCATGGGTCCCTGTACAGCCTCCCATTGCTGCTGTCTCCATCGCCACACTCTGCCATGTGCCACTTTCAGGTCTCCTCACACTGCTGGTGGGTTCCATTTTGTCATAGGGTGCTGGCAGATTACGGGCCTCCCATTGCTGCTGCGAGGCCCGTAATCTGCCATGGGCCCCCGTACCGCCTCCTCATGCTGCTGCCAGGTCCAGAGTGTCTCATGGGTCCCTGTACGGCCTCCCATTGCTGCTGTCTCCATCGCCACACTCTGCCATGTGTCACTTTCAGGTCTCCTCACACTGCTGGTGGGTTTCATTTTGTGATAGGGTGCTGGCAGATTACGGGCCTCCCATTGCTGCTTCCAGGCCCGTAATCTGCCATGGGCCCCCGTACCGCCTCCTCATGCTGCTGCCAGGTCCAGAGTGTCTCATGGGTCCCTGTACGGCCTCCCATTGCTGCTGTCTCCATCGCCACACTCTGCCATGTGCCACTTTCAGGTCTCCTCACACTGCTGGTGGGTTCCATTTTGTCATAGGGTGCTGGCAGATTACGGGCCTCCCATTGCTGCTGCCAGGCCCGTAATCTGCCATGGGCCCCCGTACCGACTCCTCATGCTGCTGCCAGGCCCGTAATCTGTCATGGGCCCCTGTACCGCCTCCTCATTCTGCTGCCAGGTCCAGAGTGTCTCATGGGTCCCTGTACGGCCTCCCATTGCTGCTGTCTCCATCGCCACACTCTGCCATGTGCCACTTTCAGGTCTCCTCACACTGCTGGTGGGTTCCATTTTGTCATAGGGTGCTGGCAGATTACGGGCCTCCCATTGCTGCTGCCAGGCCCGTAATCTGCCATGGGCCCCCGTACCGACTCCTCATGCTGCTGCCAGGCCCGTAATCTGTCATGGGCCCCTGTACCGCCTCCTCATGCTGCTGCCAGGTCCAGAGTGTCTCATGGGTCCCTGTACGGCCTCCCATTGCTGCTGTCTTCATCGCCACACTCTGCCATGTGCCACTTTCAGGTCTCCTCACACTGCTGGTGGGTTCCATTTTGTCATAGGGTGCTGGCAGATTACGGGCCTCCCATTGCTGCTGCGAGGCCCGTAATCTGCCATGGGCCCCTGTACCGACTCCTCATGCTGCTGCCAGGCCCGTAATCTGTCATGGGCCCCTGTACCGCCTCCTCATGCTGCTGCCAGGTCCATAGTGTCTCATGGGTCCCTGTACGGCCTCCCATTGCTGCTGTCTCCATCGCCACACTCTGCCATGTGCCACTTTCAGGTCTCCTCACACTGCTGGTGGGTTCCATTTTGTCATAGGGTGCTGTATGGCCTCCCATTGCTGCTGCCTCCACCGCCACACTGTGGCTCCACACTCTGTTTTTGGCCCCGTGACTGCCCAAATGAGTGAAGTGTGCAGTGATTCTAAGATCGACGGCACTCATCTGCATGTCATACTGACTGACAGTATTATTTCTCTTCCCCAGCAGACTCCAAGGGCATTTAAATTAAGGGTACAGTGTTCTGCACTAATATAAAGGCTCTCTGAAGCCTAGAAACACCCTTTTTATAAGTTAAATTCTCAGCGAATATATTCGCATCGAATCGAATTTATTCCTCGAATTCGCCGAATCAGCCGAATCGAATTTTTGAATACTTCGCTCATCTCTAGTTATAACAGAAACAAAGAAAAACATGTTTTAGGGAAAAAAAAAAAAATCAATGATGATTAAATACCACTAGACAAAAGAGAGAAAAAATGATAATTTAATTTGGATACAGTGTTCCAGGATCATGCAATTGTCATTCAAAGTGTGACAGCACTGAAAGCTGAAAATTGTCCTGGGCAGGAAGGGGTGCAAGTGTCCGGTTTTGAAGTGGTTAATACCCTCGATTGCTGAACAGTATTTAAAAATGTTTTGAAGTGCCAGGATACCCATGACCCTTTCTTAACAATAGCTTGAAAAGTAGCCTATGCGAAAGTCTGGGGAAAAAAAGTAGAACATTGGTCTCCTATGGACGTCATTAGAGTAACACTCAATCTCCTTTCTCTGTTTCAAAGGTTTAACATCAGAGGTCTATTTATACCCCTGATATCTTACCAAAGCCCCCCCCCCCCCCATGGGGCTCCTAAAATTTTTTTAAAGACTAATTAAAAACAAAATAAATAAAATCAAATGGTAAAAAGCATTTAAAAAATCAAATAAAAATAACAAAAATACTGATAGCAGTGGCAGAACTAACGGGGTCGCAAAGGTTGCACTTGTGACTGGGCCCTGGTGCACCAACACCAGACTTCAAAGCAAGGGCTCCAGGGCTTGGGGCTGCTCTAAAATGCCCAGGCCTATTTTTTGTCCCAGTCCAGGCCTGGCAGGGTTTGCCATTATGTTCAGAGATCACGGACGTCCTGTTGCGCCAAAACTCCAGCAAACTGATCTATTGCTCAGTATGCTCATCCCTAATAATTAGTCCATTTTTGGAGTGCCTAGTACAGAAGGTAAAGTGGGTATGCATAACAAGGAGGGTGTTACATATGTGAGCAAATAGAAAACAATGCCGAGCATGCATTTAGCAAAGCAAGCAAAAATTGCAACAAATTCAGAATTTTATATAAACATCATAAGACAAAGGCAGCATTCTTCAAAGCGTCCAATCAGCTGTCTACATACTACTATAAGTACAGGGTGGAGAGTCACAGTCATCACAGATACAATGAAAGATTTACAGCTCATCGTGATATGAAACAGTATGTGAAAGTTCTGCCAAGATCCAGCGTCAGAGGCGCCTGGAATGTCATCTCATGGTAAGAGTCATATACAGACAATTTTAAGCCCGAGGTCCTTACAGAGGATTTACAACAAAGAGAACCTGTCTAGACAGCCTTAGTCCCTAAACACCCATTAGGAGGAACTAAAGACCAACTTTTGACTGCTGTTAAATTTACCTTTACATTGTCCCTCCCCCCAAACCCCGCTGCACTATATCAGTTAAATCCTAATTTATTTAGGGGGGAAAGGAATAAGTACAAATGCTCACATTAAAGTGGTTGTAAACTCTTCCATATTTCCAGTGAGGTGACTGGCCTCAAGTTATGAAAAAAATCCTCCTACATAAATTGTGCCTGTTTATCTGTAGTCTTCTCTTCTCTACAGCTGACTTTGTAAAGCTTGTCTGAGATGTCAGAAAACAGGAGTCGGGGAGGTGAGATTGCACATCAGAGCTTATTAAAGGAGAGACCTCTGAGAGCTGATTGGAGGGAAGGGGCTCACCCTCTTCACACAGCACACAGGGCTGAGGCTGTCAATCACAGGTTGTCTGCTGGAGCTCCCTCCCCTGTCACCATTTTTGTCTTGGTGTCAGGAAAACGTGTCAGAAGTGACTCATATAGATAGAGGAGGAATGAAGCAGCAGCCAGAAATGACACTTAGTGCTCTGGATTGAGACAAGTACACACTATAGAGGGATATGTTTTGTTCAGATTTCATGCCTGAGGTTTACAAACACTTTAATCCCTGATATTGCAGGTTTATTCCTCTCCATGTCTCCGGTCTCCCCTGAAGCTTCTTCTCAGCACATATACAATATGTCATATACAGTACATATTATATATATATATATATGTATACTGCAGGGCCAGCAGTCTATATGAGGGTCAGGATGTGAAGGATAGATCCCTAACGGGCAGCAAAAGAAAAAAAAATCCCGGCAGGGGCTGTAACTTCCCTTTATCCAAGAACCCTTCGTTTTGATTTTTGATATACTTTTATTGTGTTTTAAATGCCGCTTTATGCATTGACATACCTCCTTAGACCCGTTGGGGGAGATTTAAACTCAAAATCTGGTGCCTTTGTGCATGGTAGCCACTCAGCTTCTAATCTCAGCTTGTTCTATTACGCTTTGGCAATTAAACCTGGAAACTGTGTAGAAGTGCACCTGATTTTGCACTCCCCAGCTTTAGCAAATAAACCCGAGTCTGTCCAGACAGTATGGTCACCTGCTGATTTGGCACCATCCCCAGGCAGCTTAACTCTTCAAAAAGTTGAATCTAACACAATTTTACACTCAGATAATCATAGCACACAGGACATTTTTTCTGCGGTTTGACGCATGAAAAGACAATGATTGTTCTAAGCCCCGTCTCTGGGAAGTACTAGCACTGACTGAGGGATCATGGACAAAAAAGGGTGGGGTCTAGCTAGAACTGAACTAACTATGAAATAAGAGGGGAGAACAGAGGAAAATACCAAATCACATAAGTAAACAAACTGAGTGGCTCTGAATCACCACAAGATGTCAGAATACTACAGAACAATATTAACCTCATGTAGTTCAATATAACACAGAAAAAAATACATATAAGTGGGACAGAACAACTTTGAAAGCTTCCACTTGCTTGAATTCAGTTATGTGTTTATTACTTCACTTTTATTTAATGTAATTTCTTTAAATATATTTTTCTTATAATAACTTTATTATTATAATACCTTTATAAATAACTTGTAAATTAATTAAAATCATTAATTTAATTTCACTTTATATGTTGCCTGAGTTGGTTTTTATACTAGTAATCCTAGGAGTATTCAGACTGGAGAAGACAAGGCAGTGTGGTAAGCTATTAAATCTTTATGCATCGCGCTGTCCGGTGATTCTTACAAATAGAGCTTGCTGATTGGTGGAAGGAGCACAGCGATGACCTCATAAGTGAGCTGCTGCTCCTTTACTATAGAAGCAGATACCTGACTAAGCTGTGTTGCTTTGACTGCTGTAGAGTAAATGGTCCGGAATCACATATAATACTAGCAGTGCTTGTGAAGCTACTTCAGCATGCCTTGAAGTGTTACTAAACCCACAGCAGTAAAGTCAGTCTGTATATGCAGTAAAGCATGCTTGTTATACTCACTGTGGAACCTAAGGTGTTATCCTCTGCATTGTGTAAAAATGCTGTTTGATCCTGTCTTCTCTGATCCTCCCCTTCTTCCAGTGTCCCCCTCTTATCTCCTGATAAGACATATCATGTGGAGACACTCTGCCCATGCTCAGTTTGGTGTGTAGTGCTAGAGAGGTTTTTTTTTTTCTTGGGAGAATGCATATGATCAGTACAGGGCCAATCAGCACTGTCCAGACAGAGGTCAGGGGTCATGCAGCCTCATAGGACAATCAGAGGAGAATGAAAACTCCTCCTACAAGCTTTAAGCAATACTCTGCTGGACACTAATAAAAGTTACAAGACTGCTATATACTGCTGACGAGAAAAGGTATTTAGCAGTTTATATTTACAAAAATAATTGCATTTCCATGTTCTGTGTACTGTGGGAGACCAGATATGGTGAATGCAGGGTCTGGGGAGACCAGATATAGTGAATGCAGGGTCTGGGGAGACCAGATATGGTGAATGCAGGGTCTGGGGTGACCAGATATAGTGAAGGCAGGGTCTGGGGAGAACAGATATTGTGAATGCAGGGTCCGGGGAGACCAGATATGGTGAATGCAGGGTCCGGGGAGACCGGATATAGTGAAAGCAGGGTCTGGGGAGAACAGATATAGTGAAGGCAGGGTCCTGGGAGAGCGGATATAGTGAATGCAGGGTCCGGGGAGACCAGATATAGTGAAGGCAGGGTCCTGGGAGACCAGATATAGTGAATGCAGGGTCCGGGGAGAGCGGATATAGTGAATGCAGGGTCCTGGGAGAGCGGATATAGTGAATGCAGGGTCCGGGGAGACCAGATATAGTGAAGGCAGGGTCCGGGGAGACCAGATATAGTGAAGGCAGGGTCCGGGGAGACCAGATATAGTGAAGGCAGGGTCCTAGGAGACCAGATATAGTGAATGCAGGGTCCGGGGAGACCAGATATAGTGAATGCAGGGTCCGGGGAGACCAGATATAGTGAAGGCAGGGTCCAGGGAGAGCAGATATAGTGAAGGCAGGGTCCGGGGAGAGCAGATTTAGTGAAGGCAGGGTCCGGGGAGAGCAGATATAGTGAATGCAGGGTCCAGAGAGACCAGATATAGTGAATGCAGGGTCCTGGGAGACCAGATATAGTGAATGCAGGGTCCGGGGAGACCAGATATAGTGAATGCAGGGTCCGGGGAGACCAGATATAGTGAAAGCAGGGTCCAGGGAGACCAGATATAGTGAATTCTGGGTCCAGGAAGACCAGATATAGTGAATGCAGGGTCCGGGGAGACCAGATATAGTGAATGCAGGGTTTGGGGAGACCAGATATAGTGAATGCCGGGTCCGGGGAGACCGGATATAGTGAATGCAGGGTCCCGGGAGATCGGATACAGTGAATGCAGGGTCCTGGGAGATCAGATACAGTGAATGCGGGGTCCAGGGAGACCAGATATAGTGAATGCAGGGTCCGGGGAGACCAGATATAGTGAATGCAGGGTCCTAGGAGATCAGATACAGTGAATGCAGGGTCCAGGGAGACCGGATATAGTGAATGCAGGGTCCTTGGAGACCGGATATAGTGAATGCAGGGTCCTGGGAGATCAGATATAGTGAATGCAGGGTCCAATGAGACCGGATATAGTGAATGCAGGGTCCTGGGAGACCGGATATAGTGAATGCAGGGTCCTGGGAGATCAGATTTAGTGAATGCAGGGTCCTGGGAGATCAGATATAGTGAATGCAGGGTCCTGGGAGACCAGATATAGTGAATGCAGGGTCCTGGGAGATCAGATATAGTGAATGCAGGGTCCTGGGAGGTCAGATATAGTGAATGCAGGGTCCTGGGAGACCAGATATAGTGAATGCAGGGTCCGGGGAGACCAGATATAGTGAATGCAGGGTCCTGGGAGGTCAGATATAGTGAATGCAGGGTCCTGGGAGAGTGGATATAGCGAAGTCACTGTCCGGGTTTAGTAACTCTAATAAGTGCAATCACAGATTAATGAATCTGTGCCTTACCTTGTGTCTGGTAGGCCAGGGAGATACAGGTGGTCTCGTAAGATGGGCATTTCCTTGCAACCATACGGCAGGATGAGCTGGTTCCAACACACTGTAAACACTTCAGGGGGATCACTGTAGGAAAAATTGACAATAGCATTTAGAGTAAAAAAATGGAAACAATTACAATTAGATAATTTTTTAACCTGTGCTAAGGATACAAATTAAACTAAAGCAACACAAAGAGAAGAACTGAAAACAGCAGCACAAAGGAAACACAACAGCAGCCAATCAGAATTCGCTATCATTTTCTCAGTACAAGTAAGAAAAATGAATGCTGGGATCTGATTGGTTGCATTGAACAGCAGACACTATTATCTTTGAGCTCAGTTTCAACAGAGAAGCCCTATTGTGAATGGATATAATAGAGATGTAGGAGGATGCTTACATTCTGTTTTATGCTCCATCTCACTCCAAACCTGGTACACACCTTCAAAAATGTCACCGTGGTTGTCACCTTACACAGTCACAGAGGGGATTAGTGAGGGGATTATGTACAAAATACAAAAATACATTTCCTCCTGACATTAGATTACACTCTGCAGGTTACTGAAGACATGATTTGTATCAATGGATCTATTACACTGGTAATAATACAGGGCTTCCACTTTTAAGAGGACCTGTCACTGATGGGTTAATGAGAGAATCTGATGAGGGAGTGTTTTATTATTACAATAGGGAGGAATCACTGAAGATCATTATTTAGATTTAATCATCTTATGTTTGACTCTAGATTGAGAGTCAAAGGTAGGGGGGGACTGACCATTCAAGCACTCTGGCACTGCCCGAGGGCCCGGGGTCAGAAGGGGGCCCCATGAAATGCCCCTGGTACCTTTTATAGGCTTTTTTGGGTGTGCTTTGAGTGTGGGCAAAGACACAGGGGCCCCATGATCCCCTATTGCCCGGGGGCCCCATGAGTTATCAGTCTGCCCCTGATCAGAGGTCACCTGAAATCTGACAGCTGATGATGTCACACTCTATAATAAATAACAAGGGCAAATATAAATCCTTAGTTAACCTGCATGGATACAAAATTTTTCAAGTTACTATTTACATTCCGTGTGATAATTTGTGGCAGGTTCTCTTTTGTAAATGGCCTGTTGGCTGTGTGTTTATGATCTTCTCATTTATATTTGATCAGCTTTTTACCATCTTAATTTTCTTTCTTTCTCTTTCTTTCTCTCTCTCTCTTAGGACACCCCTCTAAATCATTGGATTCAGGTGTTCCAATCACCTTCATGGCCACAGGTGTATAGAATCAAGCCCCTAGGCAGGCAGACTGCTTCTACAAACATTTTTGAAAGAATGGGTTGCTCTCAGGAGCTCAGTGACTCCAAGCGTGGTCCCATGATAGGCTGCCACCTGTGCAATAAGTCCATCCAGGAAATTTCCTTGCAACTAAATATTTCACAGTGAACTGTTAGTGGAATTATAAAAAAGTGGAAGCAACTGGGAACAACAACAACTTAGCCACGAAGTGGTAGGTCACATAAAATGACAGAGCGGGGTCAGTGCATGCTGAAGCGCACAGTGCACAGAAGTCGCCAACTGTCTGAAGAGTCAATAGCTAAAGACCTCCAAACTTCATGTGGCCTTCAGATTAGCACAACAACAGTGCGTAGAGAGCTTCATGGAATGGGTTTCCATGGCCGAGCAGCTGCATCCAAGCCTTACATCACCAAGTGCAATGCAAAGCATCGGATGCACTGGTGTAAAGCATGCCGCCACTGGACTCTATAGGAGTGCAGACATGTTTTCTGGAGTGATTAATCACTCTTCTCTGTCTGACAATGGATGTGTCTGGGTTTGGCGATTGCCAGGAGAGCGGTACTTGCCTGACTGCATTGGGCCAAGTGTAAAGTTTGGTGGGGGAGGGATTAGGAGTGGGGTTGTTTTTCTGGGGTTGGACTTGGCCCCTTAGTTCCAGTGAAGGGAATTCTTAAGGTGTCAGCATACCAAGACATTTTAGACAATTTCATGCTCCCAACTTTGTGAGAACAGTTTGGGGATGACCCCTTCCTGTTCCAACATGACTGCGCACCAGTGCACAAAGCAAGGTCTATAAAGACATGGATGAGCGAGTTTGGGGTGGAGGAACTTGACTGGCCTGCACAGAGTCCTGACCTCAACCCAATAGAACACCTTTGGGATGAATTAGAGCAGAGACTGCGAGCCAGGCCTCCTCCCCCGACATCAGTGCCTGACCTCACAAATGTGCTTCTGGAAGAATGGTCCAACCTTCCCATAGACACCCTCCTAAACCTTGTGGACAACCTTCCCAGAAGAGCTGAAGCTGTTATAGCTGCAAAGGGCGGGGCCAACTCTATATTGAACCCTACTGACTAATGCAGGCCATAGATGGGGAGAAAAACGGCAGATTTTCGGCCGATTAACGAACTATCGGTCGGTCTAAAAAACTTACCTGACCACCAATTATTACGAAAATCGGCCGATTAATGAGTAACCTATAACGGGAAATGATGTCATTTTGTGGCCTTTGTGATCCTTTTTCGGAAAACGATCGTTCGTTTTTGACCATCAATGAGGATAAAGTCGGGCGTTTTTCGAAAATTTTCCAACATCACCGATAATCTGAAAGTCCAAAATACACGAAAAACGGCCGACAAAATCGTCCACTAATGATAAGATAATCGGCCGGTTTTATTTTCGGACGAAAAATCGGCCGTTTTTCTCCCCATCTATGGCCTGCATAAGACTGGGATGCCATTAAAGTTCCTGTGTGTATAAAGGCAGGCTGACCAATACTTTTAGCAATATAGTGTATCTATCTATCTATCTATCTATCTATCTATCTATCAATATATCTGTCTGTCTATCTATGAGCCTTGATGTATTACAGAAAGATGTCTGTATCTAATATACAATATTTTATACATAAAAGATAATTCTGCCCACATATTCAATATCATAATACAGTTAACACAATAACATTTGATAGGCACACCATTAACCCTCAATAATACAGTGACACAGTCACAGTCCCGCTATAAGTCACTGATCGCCACCATTACTAGTATAAAAAGAAAAGAATTATGCCAGTATATATACCGTCATTTGTAGATGCTATAACTATTGCTCAAACCAATCAATATACACTTATTGGGATTTTTTTTACCTGTAGGAGAATACATTTTGGCCAAAATTTGTGAATAAATTGTATTTTTTATTGGATATATTTATAACAAAAAGTAAAAAATACTGGTTTTTTTTTTTCAAAATTTGGTCTTTTGAAAAATGAAAAACCCAGTGGTGATCAAGTAACACCAAAAACATCTGTAATTGTGTGAAAAAAAATATATAAATTTTGTTTGTGTACAGTGCTGCATGATCGCGCAATTGTCAGTTAAAGTAACACAGTTCTGTATAGCAAAAAATGGCCTGGTCATGAAGTCGGTAAAAACTTCTGGAGGTCAAGGGGATGTAAAACAATACAGATCCAGCAAAATGTATTTTGGTGTGGATACATTTTAAGTAAAATACAGTATTTTTTTCTGCCCGGAAATGTTCTTCCTCTTATATAGTACAGGGTGAGCCCTGGGCCCCAGGGCGGTGTCACGAGTCAGTGAACTTTTAGTAGCTGACACAGAGGAGAGGGTGATACAAAGGATATTGACAGAGGTTTTAAGGAACAATAGGATACATTCTAAAAATGCCCCACTATGTTATTTGACTTTCTATAATGTCTACCCAACCCAACATGCCTCAGATTGTTAGCCAACCAGTAAATGGCGTTTCGTAGTAAATACCCTCTAAAGATTGATACCTTGTGCTTCTGAATAGGAATTGTTTTCTTTGCGGAGGTTACAAACGTCAGCGCTAGAATACAGAACACTTCGGGAAAATCCAGTATTGCTACGAGGACAAAGCTGTCAAAAAAGCCCTAAGCCTTTGTAAATTACAGTCATGAGCTGCTGTTCAACAAATCTAGGTGAACATATAACACTCCCTATTTGTATTTTGTAGAAAAAATGAGATCACTAGAATACCAAGGTAAAATCACTGGGTTTTCAGAAGTCTATTTATAAACAAAAAATTGTCTGTCATTTGTGTGTAAAGTGTCTAGATTTATTTCAGATGATCTCCATCTAGTGACCATAATGCGGTATTTTCCTGAAATACCCTAATCAGGAATATACTACATTATGGCACTGACATAGGAAATAAACATTTTAGACACATTATGGGGACTTTTCAAGATGCCTGTGTGAATGATGGGATTTTTTAAAAATAACTAGACCCTTAAGAGATACTACCTTAACCACTTGCCTACCCCGGCAATATATTAATTTTGTGCACACATTAAAATCTGCATTTTTGTTAGACATTACTCTAAACCCACTTAAGAAGTAGATATTTTCTGAAAGCAGAGACCCTGAAGAATAAAATAGTGGTATTTGCAATCTTTTATGCTGCATGATATTTACGTAGTTATTTATCAAACACATATTTTCAGAAGAAAATACACTTTATTATACTCAAATTTGATCAAATTTAAAAGATGGGGTTGGGTCAAGTAAACAGAGACCTAACATGTCAAGTCTTATGCTCATGCCCATGGAATCGCAAAAAAGATGGTACCCAAAATTCTCCATAGATACTTCAAAAGCCTTTAGAGGCCAACAGTTCTAACCATGAACTATGGACCTAGGACTATTGGTCTCACTCCGACATTGAGGACTCCCACATGTGCGTAATTGATATTTATATACTTGTGCTCGCCGTACTCTGTGTTTTTTTTATATGGGGTGTGTGGGGGCTTAGGAGGGTGCTTTTAATATTTTTTTTTTAACTTTATTGCTATTACAAGGGAGCTAAGTCCCCTATGTGATTGCATGGGAAGGTGACAGGTACTCTTTATGGAGATACTGGGAGTCTATTAGATTCCCTTCACTGTGGCTATTCAAGTATACATTGTGTTTCATTAGCCTCATCCTCAGTGACAGCTATGACCCTAGAAGTGACGTAATACACATCACTTCCGGGGTCATTAGTCAAAAGAGGGATCAGAGAATGGATGTTCTCCAAGTTTCTCCTGCTTCTACTGGGGAAACTGTTTTCTGTAGTCCCGGGCTGCCTAGAGGAATTGGAGAGACAGAGGCCTCCACACAACATTCCTGACTGTTGTGAAATCCCCAAAGGAAAGAATGTCCACATGTAAAAATGTTTTGCTGCACTTTACTGGTAGAATTCAAGAAATGGCTTAACAGTCACATCACTAGGCCATACAGTATATTCCAGAGTCACTTGTCATTACATAGTTAATCACATTTAATGGACGGTCTGCAGCGATCACAAATGAAAGCATATGGAGCACTTCAGCAGCCATCTTCTTTACAGTTCTCCTCTACTCATTAGTCATTAGTACCCACAGAGTTGTAAACAGTGAAGCGCTAAAGTGAATCCCTATATACACACACAGTGCATATAATATTAACCAAAAATAATATATATAAGTTCCATATACTCCAATGAAACTGTATAACCATCTGTGGGATATCTATACATACACAAAAAAATTATCAAACGGAAAACATACCTCATAAATTAAATAAATCCGTGATATGAAATAATAAATAAATCAATAAAAAAATCAATAAAAAAAAAAAAAAAAAATTTATATAGAAAAACTCTCCTATGCCCTTAATTATTTCTTCAAATCAATCAGTGATACGAAATAAGAAATCCATAATAATGCAAATAAAACAGTGATACAAAAATAAAATCTGTGTTATTAATATTCAAAAAAAAAAATATATATAGGTGATGCTTTCTATAATATATGTGACAACCTAAAAAAATAATAGAAATTCATAAATTGTGATTCTCAATCAAATATACGTGATTAATAATTAATTGTGAAAAACCATACATTGAGCTATTAAATAAATAATCCACTATATCTTGTGATGTTTAAATATGAAAAAGTGTCCACAAATGAACAAAAACAGTCCATGCAATAAGGTGAAAACGACACTCAGTGATCTTCACTTCTAGTGCTCAAAAAAGAAATCCTCCAATGGCAGCAATGCCTGCTCACCTCCCCACCTCGACCCACAAAGGGCCACAAGGCTATAACTCTCCTCCAGGTAATCCTTTGCTTCCAAGCAGCTCAGTAAGGAATCACAGGACCTCCACTCCACCTCCTCTCAAACGTCATATAGGACACAAACAGAGCTTCCCATAGTGTAATACCGTTTATTTAAGACACTCCATATAACATGCTGTTTCCACTCACATGTGTTTTCTTAATGAAAAATGCAATCCTCCTCATTCCCTGGGTGCATTCACATGTCAAATTACCATTCCCAATTGAAGGGCGGGCATGTTATATGGAGTGTCTTAAATAAACGGTATTACACTATGGGAAGCTCTGTTTGTGTCCTATATGACGTTTGAGAGGAGGTGGAGTGGAGGTCCTGTGATTCCTTACTGAGCTGCTTGGAAGCAAAGGATTACCTGGAGGAGAGTTATAGCCTTGTGGCCCTTTGTGGGTCGAGGTGGGGAGGTGAGCAGGCATTGCTGCCATTGGAGGATTTCTTTTTTGAGCACTAGAAGTGAAGATCACTGAGTGTCGTTTTCACCTTATTGCATGGACTGTTTTTGTTCATTTGTGGACACTTTTTCATATTTAAACATCACAAGATATAGTGGATTATTTATTTAATAGCTCAATGTATGGTTTTTCACAATTAATTATTAATCACGTATATTTGATTGAGAATCACAATTTATGAATTTCTATTATTTTTTTAGGTTGTCACATATATTATAGAAAGCATCACCTATATATATATATATTTTTTTTTTGAATATTAATAACACAGATTTTATTTTTGTATCACTGTTTTATTTGCATTATTATGGATTTCTTATTTCGTATCACTGATTGATTTGAAGAAATAATTAAGGGCATAGGAGAGTTTTTCTATATAATTTTTTTTTTTTTTAATTGATTTTTTTATTGATTTATTTATTATTTCATATCACGGATTTATTTAATTTATGAGGTATGTTTTCCGTTTGATAATTTTTTTGTGTATGTATAGATATCCCACAGATGGTTATACAGTTTCATTGGAGTATATGGAATTTATATATATTATTTTTGGTTAATATTATATGCACTGTGTGTGTACATAGGGATTCACTTTAGCACTTCACTATTTTTGTGTTTGATACTTTATTACTTATTGGTTAAGGCAGAGTGATAGCAGCTGTTAGGATAGGGACTCATCCATATTAAGCGCAGGAGGATATTTCCATTCTTTACCCACAGAGTTGTGCTGTCTGTAGTCACCATCTCTACCAGATCTCTCCAGGGAAGTAGCCTCACACAGGGAACTCTTGGTCTGGCCTAAACGGTCTTTTGCAATCCACCTTAGCCCTACCTTCATAAGGGTTATTAATACTATAGCTGGCTCTTCCTGAGTGCAGGTCCAAGCCCCAAGTTCCCAGGCCCCAAGTGCTGTTAGAGCTCCCCCCAATCTGGCTTATAACTGAGCACTGACTCATCCCTGCCATCACTGCAGGAGGGCTCTACCTAAAAGGGGCCTAGCACCTGATGACCTTACTTACTGCAACCAGGCACTATTCTGGTACAGAGCCACCTCCTGGCAAAGTATCTAACTGTCCCTGCCTACATCTTAGTTTTTTATTGTGGTCTGTGCCCCCATTGGGGCAATTCATCTCTCTGATGGTTCTGGTGACCATTTCAAGGGGGAGAATCCAAAATTTTAGAGTTGTACCCAGAAAAAGAAGTAATTAGAAATCTGATGGAGACACTTGTTCCAAGACAGCTGTCTCATCCCCTCGCTTTCGAACATTTCCTAACTTCCTCTTGTATCTCAGCAGTGAAGGAAGTGAAGGAAAATGTCCCCAATGGGACACAAAAAGCGAAATGATAACTTCAAAGGACTTATGACCTTTCCTTATTCTATCTAAAACTGCAAGTTGTGGCTACATTTGCGCTATAACTATTTCGCTGCCAATGACGTATAACATTAGCTTCAATGAAGGACAGGTTGAAAAGAACTCCAATGTCTCATTATAGAGAATTTGTCACCTGGAATTTGTCCTTCCTCGGGGGATCAGGAAGGAATTTTTTCCCCTGCAGGAGCAAATTGGATCATGCTTTGCTGGGTTTTTTGCCTTCCTGTGGGTATAGGATTATAACTTTTTTTTTTTAATTTATTTTATAGTTGAACTGGATGGACTTTTGTCTTTTTTCAGCCAGACTAACTATGTAACTATGTCACTTTGTAACTTTGTAAATGCTAAGATAGGAAATGCATTATGTTAAGAGGTTTACATGTTTCCTGTTAAACTGCAAGGACTGCATTCCTCAAAGCTGTGCTATTTAAGTGTGCAACTTAATAAGAAACTTAATTATGAAAAAAGAGAACCTGTCATAACAACATTTTATCCCATAAGGGATTTTTGGTCCCCCATGTAATAGAAAATAAAGTTTAGTTAAAAAAAAAAGTTACACTTAAGCACCTTACCACCCCCCTACCCCCGAAAAAGTGCAGGACTGCAAAGCAAGGGTGGGGTATGTGCATTTCTTATGTGCATTTCTTCGTAATTTTTGGGACAGTTGAAACAGTTCCTGCATACAGTGTGTGACCCCCATATTTAAGAAATGGCAAAAGGCTCAGTGAACAAATGAAATACATACAGTATAAGACATTTCTTTTACCTGCTAAATGTTTGGCATGTTTGTATTTACCTGTCTGGCAGGACAGGTGACCTAATTTTTCTCTGTTGGAGTTAGGTTACATTTACAGTTTTTTCCCTCCCCGACCTGTGATTGGACTGTAAAAGATGGAGCAGCAGATCGATGAGTTCATCTCAGGCACTCTGCTTTATCCTTCTATTAGCATGCCCCCTGTTAGCTGTGGGCACTGCATTCCAATGATTGGCTCTTTATGCTGCATCTCCTTTTCCCAGTCCAAACTCGGCTGTACAGTAGGCTGGAAGAGGTAGATACCAAGTCAAATTCAGGTAATTATTTGTGTCTTTTTTATTTTGTTTTATTTGTGTCTGCCTAGCTTTAAATATGTCTGTTAATGTCAGTAAAAGGATGTTTCTACACCAACCTGAGTAGACAGCTCCATCATGACAACCTACAGTCATGGCCAAAAATATTGGCACCCTGCATTTCTGTCAGATAATGCACCACTTGGCCCAGAAAATTGTTGCAATTACAAATGTTTAGGCATTCTCACGTTTATTTCTTTTGTTTGTACTGGTATGACACGAAAAAGTGGAGAAACAAAAATCCAAATTTGACACATTCCATGCAAAACCCCAAAAATGGTCTGGACAAAATTATTGGCACCTTCTCAAAATTGTAAGAATTAATTGCATTCCAAGTTTGTGATGCTCCTGTAATTTGTAATTAAACTCACCTATATCAATTAACAGATCTTAATGTTCCTGTGTCCACTGGTGCGCAACATTGTGTCATGGACCTGGCCGGAGGCTGAGGTGATGAGAGAGCTCCCCTTACGGCTGAGTGCAATGCACCCCTGAAGGTGGTAACAGAAGGTTCAGTGCCCAAAGGAGCACGGGTTGCCAATGGTATAGATGCCTGGTGATGCCCGATGAGATGATACCCGTGGGTGGACCGGACAAACACAGAGCATCAATCAGGAGTAAAGGCAGGAGCAAAGTCAGGATCAAGCCAGGGTCATACACTGGTAATCAATCAGGAGCAGGCAGGAGCAGATCCGAGGGACAAGGCGAGGTAGAGAGCCAGGAGAGAACAGCAAATAGCTTCTGGGGTGACATCTGGAAAAAAGGAAGGGTGAAATCTGTAAGTTGCTCAGAAAGGAGACTGGTTAGTAGAGGCATGGACCGAGTTGTAGCAAACTCAGCACAAGGAAGAAGAGATGCCCAGTTATCCTGAGTAAAGGTAAAGAAGTATCTTAGGTATTTCTCATTTGGTTCGTTCTCTCCATTTGCCCATTACTCTGTGGATGATATGTAGAACATAGACACACTTTGATGCTCAGGGTTTTACACAGAGCTCTCCACAACTTAGACGTAAATTGTACCCCCCCTGTCAGAGACTATATTGTTAGGCATCCTGTGCAGTCTTACTATTTCCTTGATGAATGATTTTGTGTTTTCTGTAGCAGAAGGGATGCCCACCATTGGTAGGAAATGGGCCATTTTGGACAGCCTCTCTACTACCACCAGCATGGTGGTGAATCCATCAGAGGGAGGTAAATCTACTATAAAATCCATAGAAAGCATCTTCCAAGGTTGCTCGGGAACCAGTAGAGGTCTTAGTAAACCCCAAGCTCTGGTGTTGTTGCCTTTATTACGAAGACAAGTTGCACAGGAATCGACATAATCTTTACAGTCTTGTCTCAGGTTGGGCCACCAAAAGATCGCTGAACAAGTTCAGTTGTTTTCCGTACCTCAAAATGATCAAAATGGTCATGATATATTTTAAAGATTTGAGGCCTTACCTCTTGGGGGATGAAAATCTTTTTATTATGCCATACGAAATCCTCATGCTTCCTCAATGATGACATTTCGGACTCGGCATATGAAAGGGAGGCTTGCTTGATTGCCGCCCTTAGATCGGGTTGGATTAGTAGGAAGTTGTGTGAAGACAAGAGAGTACTGGGGGCAGCTGTCTGAGGTGTTTCCAGGAACATGCGAGACAGGACATCTGCTTTCCCATTCTTGGACCTTAGATAAGTAAGGTGGAAATTAAATCTTGAGAAAAACGAGGCCTATCGAGCTTGCCGTGGTTTTAACCGTTTTGTGGTTCTAAGGTATTCTAAGTTCTTATGGTCAGTAAATATCATGATGGGGTGAGCAGCACCTTCCAATAATTCCACTCCTCCAAGGCTGATTTAATGGTCAGTAATTCATGGTCCTCCACATCACAGTTTGTCTCGGGTTCACTCATTTTCTGGTAAAAGAAAGCCACTGGGTGCAGGAGAGCCTTGGGCCCCTGGCTTTGTGAAAGGATTGGTCCTGTAGCAATTTCTGAGGCATCAAACTCAAGGACAAAGGGTAGAGTCGGATCTGGATACTGTAGTACTGAAGCAGAGGTAAATAAAGTTTTTAGTTTGTCAAAAGCCCCTTGAGCTTCTGGAGACCACTGGAATCGAGTATGCAGAGGAGTTAACTGGGTGATAGGAGCAATGATTGTAGAAAAGTTCTTAATGAATCTACTATAAAAATTGGCAAAGCCCACAAATCTCTTGATACCCTTCTTGTCAGTGGGGGCAGGCCAATTAATGATGGCCAGTACCTTTTGGGGATGCATAGAAATCCCATCTGTGGAAATGGTCAGGCCCAAGTCATGATCAAGCCAGGGTCATACACTGGTAATCGATCAGGAGTAGGCAGCAGCAGATGCACGGGACAAGCCGAGGTAGAGAGCCAGGAGAGGAGCCAAAGCAGGTCAGGGTCAATCCGGGTCGGTAACAGATAATCAGCAGGTGAATACACACAAGAACACAGGAATGGAAGGCTGACAATAATCCAGCCATTATTGTGAGGGGCTGCAGTCCTTATAAAGGCCACTGGGCTCCAGCAATTATTGCACCCTGCATGTGCTGGTGTGCCATCGCGCACATGGCACATGGATGCGCGACTGCGTGCTGTGTGCCTATGCACATGTGCACATTTTTGTGCGAATTAGCGCGGCCATATTGGGCATTGTGCATTTGCCAGGGCTTCCTCGTTTCTTTCCATGACACATTGTCAAGAAGTTTACAGCACATGGCACTTTAGCTAATCTTCCTGGACATGGACGAAAGATTGCAATGAAGGGTTGTTCAAATGGTGGATAAAGAACATCGATCAACTTCCAGACCTTCATGCACAGGGTACAACTGTGTCAGCTCACATTATATGTCGCCGTCTAAATGAAAAGGAACGCTATGGTAGGAGACCCAGGAGGACCCCACTGCTGACACAAATATAAAAAAGCCAGATTGGAGTTTGCAAAACTTACCTGAGGAAGCCAAAATCCTTTTGGGAGAATGTGCTGTGGACAGACGAAACAAAATTACAGCTGTTTGGTAAAGCCCATCATTCTACTGTTTTCAGGAAAAGCAATGAGGCCTTTAAAGAAAAGAATGCAGTTGCTCGCTACAGTCAAACATGGTGGAGGTTCACTGAAGTATTGAGGTTCCTTTGCTGCTTTAGGCACTGGATGTCTTGGCCGTGTGCATGGCGTTATGAAATCTGAAGACTACCAATGAATTCTAGGGGTGCAATGTAGGGCCAAGGGTCAGAAAGTTGGGTCTCCGTCAGAGGTCACGGGTCTTATAGCAGGCCAATTCCCCAAAGTACTCATGAAGAAGTACCCAGAAATAGTACTTCAGAAAAAGCACTGGAGAGTACTGAACTGGCCATGAATGAGCCCAGATCTCAATCCCATAGAGCTCCTGTGGAGAGATCTCAGAACAGCAGTTGAGAAAAGGAACCCTTTCAATCTGACACCTGGAGCTTTTGGTGAAAGAAGAGCTGTCCAAAAAGAGGTGTAAGAAATGCATTGATGGTTACAGGAGGCAATTGATTTCAGTTATTTTTTTCCAAAGAGTGCGCTACAAAATATTAAATTGAGGGTGCCAATACATTTTTCCAGTCCATTTTTGGGGTTTTGCATGGAATGTGTCAAATTTGACTTTTTGTTTTTCCATTTTTTTGTGTCATACCATTACAAACAAGAGAAATCAACATGAGAATGCCTAAACATTTGTAATTGCAACAATTTTTTGGGCAAAGTGATGCATTATCTGACAGAAATGCAGGGGGTGCCAATATTTTTGACAATGACTTTACAACTGGGATTCAGCTGCTGCTCAGGATTTCAGAAATGATTTACTAAATTTAAACCTGACTACTTTGATAAATAAAAAAAAGGACACACATTAACCCCTAACGCCGGTGCCTCCCAGCCCTCCCAGTTTCTGATGCTGGGAGGTGGGGTGGGGTTTCTGGTCATGTGACCACCGTGATTGGCTGTCACAGCGGTCACATGAAGAGCTCATCACTGTGCTGCTTTCACTGTCCAGTCACAGAGGTCCATGACAAAGGACACTGGGTAAATGATGCAGGCTGTCATTCAACCCCGAAAATGAGTCCATCTATGAGTCCAGTGGGGGAAAAGAAGCACTGCAGGGGACAGCTCAAGATTGAAGGTACATATTGCAGAAAAAGCTGCCTTAAATATGTTTTGTTCTTGAAACCTGAAACTTTTAAAACTTGTTTTCTGTACATTGTTTCATATGTACTAATGTAAATTTAGCTTTAGAGGCTCTTTAAGGTATGGAATTTATTTGCTGATACGTGCAATTATAATGTAAAATAACAAGTCTGGTGTTCCTTTTAATCTGATATAATTTTGTTTCTGTTTATACAGTACGTCTGATACTTTGATTTAGGTGTTTTTCCCACAAGGGAGTATACCAAAATATCTAGGACAAACATCCGTACCTCCTCCCCAGTACATCTATAGGTGCGTGGAAACGGCAATGCTCAGCACTGAGGCTCAACACACATGAGGATCATCTGAATATTATTTTTCCTTATTTTGCCTCGCTTGTTTGGCCACCCTTGGACATCCCACTCATTAATACCACTATGGGCTACAACCTAACCTTTATTTCTTTTCACTAAAATCACATACAGTGGTCAGCATAAATGAGTACAACCCTTTTTAAAAGTAAGATATTAATCAATATCTCAATGAACACAAGAACAGTTTCCAAAATTATGACAAAACTGAGTTTAATAGAACATTTGTTTAGCTAATTACATGAAAGTAAGGTTAATGATATAACTTAGATTACAAAATCTTCAGTTTTACTGAAGTTGATGCGAAATTGAATACACCCAACAACAAAAACTACTACATCTAGTATTTTGCATGACTTCCATGATTTGTAAGGACAGCACCAAGTCTTCTAGGCATGGAATGAATAAGTTGGTGACATAATGCAACATCTATCTTTTTCCATTCTTCAAGAACAACCTCTTATAGAGCCTGGAGGCTGGATGGAGAGTGATGCTCAACTGGTCTCTTCAGAATTCCCCATAGGTGTTTGATTAGGTTCAGAGCTGGAGACATACTTGGCCACTGAATCACTTTCACCCTGTTCTTCTTCAGAAGCAATGGCTTTAGATGTGTGTTTTGGATCATTGTCATGTTGGAAAAGTGCACGACGACCAAGGGCATGGAGTGATGGTAGCATCATCTCTTTCAATATAGAGCAGTACATCTGTGAATTCATGATACCATCAATGAAATGCAGCTCCCCAACAAGAGCAGTACTCATGCAGCCCCACAGAAGAACACTGCCACCACCATGTTTCACTGTAGGGACCATGCATATTTCTTTGTACTCCTCATCTTTGCGACACCCTACAGTTTTGAAGCCATCAGTACCAAAAACATATATCTTGGTCTCATCACTCCAGAGTACCAGTAGTCTTCTTCTTTTTCAGCATAGGCCCTGGCAAATCCCAGGTGGTTTTTTGTGCATGGGCTTTAGGAGAGGCTTCTTTCGTGGCCAACACCCATGCATGCCATTCCTCTGCAGTGTACACTGTATTGGGTCACGGGAATCAATCACCCCAGTTTGGCTTTCTACTTCTTTAGCTAACTGCAGTGAACATGCATGGTGATTTTCTTCAGCCCTTATCATTAGAAGATGCTCCTGTCGAGGTGTTAACTTCCCTGGACGGCCTGGACGTGGATGTGAGATGATTGCAGTTCCATCTTTGTTTAATTTTTGTATCACTTTTGCTACAGTATTCTGACTGATAAGTAAAGCTTTGGTGATCTTCTTGTAGCCTTCACCTTTCTTGTGTAAAGACTATATTTTCCTTCTCAACATTTCTCTTCCATGTGGTGCCATTGCTGACAGCATCAAATGGGCGGGGTTTTCTTTGTTAAGTAACGCCCTTTTATAATCAACTGTCTGCTGGACAACTGTTTAATGAATAATTAGACTCACCTGCAGTTTAATTCTTGTTACTTGTCTAAAATTTAGCTTTGCTCTGAAAACTTTCATTGGGGTGTATTCATTTTTGCAACATGGTCTTGAATGAATTTGTTAGGAAAAATACTTTTTTGTGCGTGCAAATTAACAAATCGTGTTTGCAATCAATGGCCCACGTTTGTGGGAGTATTTTGTAGTATAGAGTCCCATAGATTCTGAAAGGAAAGTAAAGGTTTTCTGACAAATTTGCTGGGGTGTACTCATGTATGCTGAGCACTGTATGTACCCACTATGTATGTGCAATATGTCTATATGTGGTGGGCTATAGCCTCTCAACTAATTGGCGCAGTCATGTGTCCATCTATAATGTGCAGAAACAATAGCATGGCTTTTTTATTGGGGGTGGAGAAACAATAGTCAACATAGACTGAGATATTGCAACACCCCTTTCTGCGCAGTAGAAGGCATCAATATAATAAAATAATGTAAAAAAAAAAACCCTCCATCTGAAATTGCGGCAGTTAAGATGGATGATATTGTACACCGTGCTTGCGCGGTACGTGTGTCATGATGTAATGACACTGACGTCACCTCTGGCACATGTGTACGTGATGATGTCATGATGCAAAAATGTAAGGGATGGGCACCATTTTAACCCCAGATGTTATAAATTACATGCATAGAGGAGAACAAAGATCAGCAAGGAGCGTCATTCCAGGTGCAAGAGTGTCATAAACAGAGCCCAAGAGATGAATGACATATGGAAGATTTATTAGCACCATGCAACTTGATAATAATTAAAAACTTCCAGAGAGGAGGCTGCTTACAGACATGGATGTTCCGAACCTTATAGTGCCAGACAGCGTCCACCAATGGATGACCCACAATCCCGTGGCCAGCGGGAGGTAGATGGAAAAAACGCGGTGTCACCACAGCCGGAAATTACTGTAAACCCCTGTGGGTTCCAACGACCTCTGTGAGATGCCGGTCAATGAGATCTGTTGGCTGGAACTAACTCACACACAGCACCCGAAAGTGACATCATGGTGCTGGCGGAAGGACCCGGAGGAGAGCCGGAATAAAGGAAGGGAGACCGCAGATGTATCCAAAGACTGTCCGGAAGCTGACACTCCATGCAGGACAAGCTGTTTACTATGACCACATGCTTCGGGGCAAGCCCCTTCCTCGGGTCATTGGATGCATCCCAGCTAAGCAAACAGTTTATAAAGGAAAAAAAGCGGAGTGGAAAGTAAGGTACTGGCAAGAGGGTCATCCCAGCTCCGGAGCTTTTCAATATCCTTGGTCAATGGACTCTTTTTGTCTTTATGAGAATGTGTGGTTCAGCATAGTACGAGGCTGGAATTGGAACAGTTGGCATGTTGAGCTTTGGGGAGAGCAGTTAAAGAACATGTAAACCCAACATTCAAATTCCTGATATGTTCCTGCTGTACTGTGTACTTGTATGAAAATGTATCCTGCTCTCTTTGTATTGCTTCCTTTGTGTGAAATCCCTGGTGTTCCTGTCAGTCCGTGTGATTTCCTATTAAAAACTGACCACATTAAGTAGGTGAACACAGCATGGTCAGTTCTCTAGCTATGCTGAAAACTCAGCCTGCTCTCCTCCAATGATCAGACTTGCACTGACACCCTTCCCCCCTGTACACCCATTTACTAAGAAGACCAGAGTACTGCTGTTTCTTCTCCCCCAGCTTAGAACAGAGGGAATGTGGTCACTTATTAAAAAGGGAAAACATTTTATAATATTTTTTTTAATCTATACACAAATGTTTTGCCTTTCATTTCTATTTTAAATGGAATGGGTTGTTTTACAGGGTGAAGGTTTACATATACTTTAAGCCCTTCAGTAATCACTGTATCCTTAGATTATAGTCCATGCCTATTGATAGAATAGAGCAGTGGTCTCCAATCTGTGGCCCGGGGAATAAATTCTGCCCTTTGCTTGCTTTTATCCAGCCTTTGGGACACTATTTTCATCCAATAATGGGGCATAATTCCCCCCACTGACACACATGATGGTGTAGAATTTATCCCACTGACACCAACAATGGGGCATAATTCCTCCCAATGACATTAACAAAGGGGCACAATTCCTCCCAATGACACCAACAATGGGACCCTATGACACCAAAGATAGAGAACAATTCCTTCTAATGACACCAACAATGGGGTCCAATAGCACCAACGTTGGGGCACACTTCCTTCCAATGACACCAACAATGGGGCATAATTCCTCCCAATAACACCAACAATGGGGCCCCATGACACCAATCATGGGGCACAATTCCCCCCAGTGACACCAATGATGGGGCACAATTCCTCTCACTGACACCAATGATGGAGCATTATTTATTCCCACTTACCACAGTCCAGCCCCCTTAAGTCTGAAGGACAGTAAACTGGCAGTTTGTTTAGAAAGTTTTGAGACCCCTGGAATACAGGGTTACCGAGTGTGAACCCCTGTAACATATCTTTGCAACCTCCTGTGGCATGACTTATGTTGAAGATATATTTCCTCTATTTTTTTAACCCTGACGCAAGAGCCTTTCTGTACTTACATACTGTATGTGATTTTACTGAAGTGAAATAACGGTTTAGTTTTGGCCAATAGTGGTATTGATGCATGCGTTGAGCGCAACTCCGTTTTTTTCTTTGAATAGTTTTTCCACGTGTGGAGGTCAGGGGTGTATTTTACCACAAGACAAACAAGGCATTTGCCTAGGGTGGCATCTTTCAGGGGGGCAGCAGCATTTTTCAGGGGGGCAGTGCCGCTCCCCTAAAGAAGGGATGGAAGGAGGGACACATGCAGCATGGGGACCAGGTGGGATCTGATAGAGGCTGCGGGCTGGTTGATGGTGAATACAGGGCTTGACTCTTGTTCCTGGGGATGTCTGAGTGTCTTCTCTCTAACCGGGGTGGAGGGGGTTGCCAGGGTATGGGGGGCGGTGGTAGTGGAAGGCTCTCAGGTAGGTTTGGGCTGGGGTTTTGTTGGTCAATGTCAGACACTCTTCGTGGGGGAGGGGGGTGTTGGTCGGTGTCAGGGTCTCTCCATGCGGGGGGCCAATTTTTGTGTTGCCTAGGGCAGCACAAAACCTAAATACACCACTGGTGGAGGTTAAATAACATATTTTTCTATCATTTGAGGCATTTTTTTTTATTAGTAGGAGTAAATTCAGTAACAGACGTTAGGGGTGCAGGGGATGCCGAGAGGAGTCACAAGAGTCACTGTAATTCAAGTAACATAAACACATCTCTTCTTTCTCTTGTTTGCAGCTGAAAAGGACCTTAGCAAAAAAAGTAGCCCCCATTCTGAAGTGGCTGTTATTCTCAGACATGAAATATGAACAAAGCATAACCCTTTATAGTGCGTACTTGTCTCAGTAAGTCACTTCTGGCAAGTTTTCTTGACACCAAGAGAAAAATGGTGACAGGGGAGGAAGCACCAGCTGATTGACACCCTTGGCTCTATTCCTGTGTGCTGTGTGGAGGAGGGTGTGTCCCATCCCTCCAATCAGCTCTCACAACTCTCCTCACTGAGCTCTGCAGAGTATAACATCAGCTCTCTCCGCCCCCTTTTTCTGAACTCTAAGACAAGCTTTGTAAATTTTGGACTTTGAGTGGATGTAGAGAAGAGAGGGTACAACAGGGATAAACAGGTACAACGTAAGTAGCAGGATTTTTTGATCTCTGTGTATCACTTGAGGCCTGTCACTTCACTGGGTATATGTAAGGGTTTACAATCACTTTAAGCAGGGTATAATACCATTATTTTACTTTTTGTTTGCTATTATTTTTACTATTAGTACCAGTATTTTATTATTACTAATGTAATGACACGACACAAGAGCTGCAGCAGCATGATTTTTTTTCTTTTACATAAAATACATTTGAAAACAATGTTTATGGCAGCAAATAAGGCAGACAGAAACCTTAACTAATTGTATCTGGTATGGAATGTAAGCAGACAACCTGTAAGGGAGGGTTTACTTCTCTCTGTACCTCCTGTGTGTCAGTGTAAATGTCTAATAAATGTCAAAGGTTTCCTTGCAGAAGAAAAGGTGATTTGCTGTGCACAAAACAACTTCAAGCTTTACAATCTGTCCCAAGTCTTCCCTTAACTCTAGCTCAGTTGTACAGTCTTCTCTTTCTCTCAACTGAAATTGCTTTCTCTGATGTATGCGCACACTGTGAGCTTCTCACAGCGTGCATTTGAAGCTGCTGCAAGAGAGATAGGCTTTCCTCATTTCCTGGCTGGAGGACATCCTGGGGTTTATTTACTAAAGCTGGAGAGTCCAAAATCAGACTCCCTTCTACATAGAAACCAATCAGCTTCCAGGTTTCATTGCCAAAGCTTCATTGAACAAGCTGAGGTTAGAAGCTGATTGGTTTCTATGCAGAAGGGAGTCTGATTTTGGACTCTCCAGCTTTAGTAAATAAACCCCCCTGCGTCATCTAGCGTTTTCCTCCTTGGCCCTAGCCCACCCCTTTCATTCATTGAATATTAGTTATTTCAATCATGGAGAATCAGCATTACATGTAGGCATTACCTAGGGTGGTCTGCATGCAAATACAGCATTCCTAGGAACACACACTCCAATAATTCCTACATGATATAATAATACAACAATAATAATAATAACAATATTAATAATTATAATATTAATTTTTAAAATAATAATAACTTCTGTAGAATATAATAATACAATAATAATAATAATAACAATAATAATAATAATTCCTGTATAATATATTACACTAATAATAATATTTATTACTAATAATAATAATCAGAAAAAGAAGCTACTGGAAATTGCCAGGAAACATGAACACTGAGATTTAAGCACCCCTTTTCCTTACATTAATTCCCTTATTATTTTCTGTGTTCTTATATACAGTTGCAAGAAAAAGTATGTGAACCCCTTGGGATTACGTGGAGTTTTGCATGAATTGGGCATAAAATGTGCTCTGAATGTCATCTAAGTCACAACAATAGAAGAACACAGTCTGCTGAACATAATACTACACAAACATTAGATGTTGCCATGGTTTAATTGCACATAAGATGTAAACATTCACAGTGCAGGGAGGAAAAAGTATGTGAGGCCCTAGCTTAATGACTTCTCCCAGAGCTAATTGGAGCCAGGAGTGAGCCAACCTTGACTCCAATCAGTGTGATGATATTGGATGTGTTGCTGACAGCTGTCCTGCCCTTAAAAAACACACACCTGTTTTGGGTTTACTGGGTTCCAGAAGCACTGTCTGATGTGAACCATGCCTCACAGAAAAGAGCTCTCAGAAGACCTACGATCAAGAATTGTTGACTTGCATGAAGCTGGAAAAGATTACAAAAGTATCTCCAAAAGCCTTGATGTTCATGTGTCCACGGTAAGACAGACTGTCTACAAATGGAGAAAGTTTAGCACTGTTTCTACTCTCCCTAGGCGAGGTTGTCCTGTAAAAATGACTGCAAGAGCACAGCGCAGAATGCTGCATGAGGTAAAGAAGAATCCTAGAGTGTCAGCTAAAGACCTACAGAAATCTCTGGCACATGCTAACATTTTTGTTGACACATCTACAATAAGGAAAACATTAAACAAGAATGGAGTACATGGGAGGACACCACGGAGGAAGCCAATGCTGTCCAATAAGAATATTGCAGCACGTTTGAAGTTTGCAAAAGAGCACCTGGATGTTCCACAGTACTACTGGCAAAATATACTGTGGACAGATGAAACCAGGATTGAGTTGTTTGGGAAGAACACACAACACTATGTGTGGAGAAAAAAAGGCACAGCACACCAACATCAAAACCTCATCCCCACTGTAAAACATGGCGGAGGGAGCATCATGGTTTGGGGCTGCTTTGCTGCCTCAGGGCCTGGACGGATTGTTGTCATTGATGAGAAAATGAATTCCAGAGTTTATCAAGACATTTTGCAGGAAAACGTACGACCATCTGTCCGCCAACTGGAGCTCCGCAGAGGATGGGTGATGCAACAGGACAATGACCCAAAGCATACAAGTAATTCAACAAAACAATGGCTGCAACAGCACAGAATACGCCTTCTGGAGTGGCCCAGTCAGAGTCCTGACCTCAACCCGATTGAAATGCTGTGGCATGACCTTAAGAGAGCGATTCACACCAGACATCCCAAGAATATTGCTACACTGAAACAGTTTTGTGAAGAGGAGTGGTCCCAAATTACTCCAGATCATTGTGCAGGTCTGATCTGCAACTACAGGAAACATTTGGTTGAGGTTATTGCTGCCAAAGGAGGGTCAACCAGTTATTAAGTCCAAAGGTTCACATACTTTTTCTTCCCTGCACTGTGAATGTTTACATGTTATGTGCAATTAAACCATGGCAACATCTAATGTTTGTGTAGTATTATGTTCAGCAGACTGTGCTCTTCTATTGTTGTGACTTAGATGACGTTCAGAGCACATTTTATGCCCAATTCATGCAAATCTCCACGTAATCCTAAGGGGTTCACATACTTTTTCTTGCAACTGTATTGTTGGCTGCCTTTCATTTTTCTAAGGCTCTTTTTTTATCTACTTCTTTTAATTGTTTACATTTAACACATAAGGTGTTTATGCACTTACATGCAGTCAAGCACCATACCCTTTATTTGTTTTTTGTATTGATGTTTTTAATCCTACCTTCAGGGTTCTCTTGCTTATTTTGTTTTATTGTATTCTTCTATTTTTTTTTCCTTTTATTTATTTCTAAAGTTTAATAAAACAATTTTCAAAACAAACATACCAACAATAAATCCATCCTCTTTGTAAGTATGAGCAAAAAGCATTGTTTTCATGTGAAATTAATTTAAAGTAGGGAGAAGTATAAGCAAAGTGTCTTATCTCTTCCAGCCATAACAGACAACGCATTGTCAGATAATATGGTTTGTAATATGAAAACAGATGAAAAATTCTTCAGCCGGCGCTGCACATCAATGGACGCGCTTCCACTTGGATGGAGGCGATAATTACATGAATAGCTCCGTTATTATCTAGTAACTGCATGCTAGCTGGTGAAGAACAGACCTGTCATAATGGAGGAAAACATAAAAAGACAGAGCCTTTCTCTTCATGTTAAAACAGTAATATTCACTTGAAACAAAGCAGATGTGTTTCTGTGATTACTTAACGTCAACATTTATTGTACTGATATTCTCCCTATCCATGCCCCCCCATCCTCCATCAACATGCCAATGAAATGTTTAAATGAAGCATTAAACAATTACATAGCTAATTTTAGACCCCTGTGATGTCACCACTGGGTCTCTGTGCTTCTCTATACAATTCAGGTGTGGTGCTTGAGATGTCACAATGTAGATATACAGCTATAAGTGTCTAGGCACACTCACTCACAAACATGGAAGTGGAGGTTTTGAAGACTGAAGGTACATTTATATGCCTTATATACCACATTACACTTATATGGCCGTTGGTAAGGCATTAAACAAATTTCTTAACAGTTCCCAACTCCAATGGACTGTCCTGGGATTTAAACACAATTCTGGGGTTCCGCAGATCTGATATATGTCCCTTTGTATGTTGCGATTAGACTGAGACTGGAATTATGCTACAGAATATGGTCAGAGGCTAGGCATATGCTACATTGATGGTCAGAGACTACAGATATGCTACATTTGATGGTCAGAAACATTGGATATACTACAGGAGATGGTCAGAGAGTGTATATATGCTACAAAAGATGGTCATAGACAGTAGATATGCTAGTAGATATGCTATACATTTTACATTTGATGTTCAGAGACTGCAGATAAACTACAGAATATGGTCAGATACTAGGGATATGCTACATTTGATGGTCAGAGACTGTAGATATGACACAAGAGATGGTCACAGACTACAGATACAGTTGCAAAAAAAGTATGTGAACCCCTTGGGACTACGTGGAGTTTTGCATGAATTGGGCATAAAATGTGCTCTGAACGTCATTTAAGTCACAACAATAGAAGAACACAGTCTGCTGAACATAATACTACACAAACATTAGATGTTGCCATGGTTTAATTGCACATAAGATGTAAACATTCACAGTGCAGGGAGGAAAAAGTATGTGAGGCCCTAGCTTAATGACTTCTCCCAGAGCTAATTGGAGCCAGGAGTGAGCCAACCTTGACTCCAATCAGTGTGATGATATTGGATGTGTTGCTGACAGCTGTCCTGCCCTTAAAAAACACACACCTGTTTTGGGTTTACTGGTTTCAAGAAGCACTGTCTGATGTGAACCATGCCACTCTGAAAAGAGCTCTCAGAAGACCTACGATCAAGAATTGTTGACTTGCATGAAGCTGGAAAGGGTTACAAAAGTATCTCCAAAAGCCTTGATGTTCATGTGTCCACGGTAAGACAGACTGTCTACAAATGGAGAAAGTTTAGCACTGTTGCTACTCTCCCTTGGTGGGGCCGTCCTGTAAAAATGACTGCAAGAGCACAGCGCAGAATGCTGCATGAGGTAAAGAAGAGTCCCAGAGTGTCAGCTAAAGACCTACAGAAATCTCTGGCACATGCTAACATTTTTGTTGACACATCTACAATAAGGAAAACATTAAACAAGAATGGAGTACATGGGAGGACACCACGGAGGAAGCCATTGCTGTCCAAAAAGAATATTGCAGCACGTTTGAAGTTTGCAAAAGAGCACCTGGATGTTCCACAGCACTACTGGCAAAATATACTGTGGACAGATGAAACCAAGATTGAGTTGTTTGGGAAGAACACACAACACTATGTGTGGAGAAAAAAAGGCCCAGCACACCAACATCAAAACCTCATCCCCACTGTAAAACATGGCGGAGGGAGCATCATGGTTTGGGGCTGCTTTGCTGCCTCAGGGCCTGGACGGATTGTTGTCATTGATGGGAAAATGAATTCCAGAGTTTATCAAGACATTTTGCAGGAAAACGTACGACCATCTGTCCGCCAACTGAAACTCCGCAGAGGATGGGTGATGCAACAGGACAATGACCCAAAGCATACAAGTAATTCAACAAAACAATGGCTGCAAAAGTACAGAATACGCCTTCTGGAGTGGCCCAGTCAGAGTCCTGACCTCAATCCAATTGAAATGCTGTGGTATGACCTTAAGAGAGCGATTCACACCAGACATCCCAAGAATATTGCTACACTGAAACAGTTTTGTGAAGAGGAGTGGTCCAAAATTACTCCAGATCGTTGTGCAGGTCTGATCTGCAACTACAGGAAACATTTGGTTGAGGTTATTGCTGCCAAAGGAGGGTCAACCAGTTATTAAGTCCAAAGGTTCACATACTTTTTCCTCCCTGCACTGTGAATGTTTACATGTTATGTGCAATTAAACCATGGCAACATCTAATGTTTGTGTAGTATTATGTTCAGCAGACTGTGTTCTTCTATTGTTGTGACTTAGATGACGTTCAGAGCACATTTTATGCCCAATTCATGCCAAACTCCACATAATCCCAAGGGGTTCACATACTTTTTCTTGCAACTGTATGCTACATTTGATGGTCAGAGACTGCAGTTATGATTAGTGACTGTAGATATGGTACAGAAGTTGGTCAGAAATGGTAGTTATGCTACAGGAGATGATCAGAGACTGCAGATATGATACAAGAGATAGTCAGAGACTAGAGATATGCTACATTTGATGGTCAGAGACTGTACATATACTACATTTGATGGTCATAAACTGCAGATATGACACAAGAGATGGACAAAGACTACAGATATGCTACATTTGATGGTCAGAGACTGCAGGTATGCTACAGAATATAGTCAGAGACTAGGGATATGCTACATTTGATGGTTAGTGACTGTAGATATGGTACAGAAGTTGGTCAGAAACGGTAGTTATGCTACAGGAGATGATCAGAGACTGCAGATATGATACAAGAGTTAGTCAGAGACTAGAGATATGCTACATTTGATGGTCAGAGATGGTAGATATGCTACAGAAGATGATCAGAAATGGTAGACATGATACAAGAGCTGGCCTGAAACTGTAGATATGCAGCATTTGATGGTCATAGACTGTAGATACAGTATGTTACAGAAGATGATCATAGACTGCAGATGTGCTCCAACTGTGCTCACTACAGACCTCTTCAAAAAGGACTTGTGCTACATCTGATATTTATCTTAGCAAGATCCATTATAAAAGATAAAAAAAAATATGGACAACACAGAAAATGTTAATATTGAATAAATAAAGGTGAGCGCTCACCAAAAACTACCCCTTCCTAATGCAAAATATTTTAGTGTGCAACAACACATATGGATATAAAAGATTATATATATTATAAAGTCCAAATAATGAATGAGACGTCCCCAACCACCAGATAATTGTGAAAGTGACCAGATCTTCATATAACTTTGGTCGTGTTCCACCAACATGTATGGCCAAACTATGCACCCAGATTACATCGGCCAACAGAGTAGGCAGCAAGCATGTAGGACCAGATCTTGTGTGTATTAGGTAGGACACTCAGTTCTGCAGAATCCTTAGAACCTGTTTATTTATGCATCACTAAACCATCTCCTTCATTGCCAGGACAATTCAATTTCAACTGCCAATCTCTCTCACGATGGGCAAACACACTTGGGAAGCTCTCTGGATGCTTGGAGATGGCGCTTTCACACTTGTAACAGAAAATGTTAAGATAGTGTGAAGATGATAACTAAACCAATTAACTACTAAAATCCAATCTAAATATTGTTTTTTCTTTACTGGCTTAAATAAGCACCCAAACACAGACTACATTCTGCAAGGGCAACAAAGGGACACACACGACCCCTGGGCTACAGGCTGGGCATCTGGGCTCTAACCCTTCTTAGAGAGGTGCATATTTTAGGGGTTTAGGACAGGAAGGGAGTATTTTTGGTATATGTGCTTGTCTTGTTCAATAATGAGTTGCATAGGGTTGCATAGCAGGTAAAACCTTTTATTTATGGTTATATAGGGAGTAAATACAGGTCACAATTCTGGGCCCCTTGCTTTATTTCCAAGTGTGTGCACCATACTGTCGCTGGCATGATATAATCAAGCTAAAACAAAAAGTTCCAGAGTGAAGTTCTCAGAAATGTATTTCACAGGTGACGTCTCTAAAGCTAGGGAATTCCAGACATTTGTGTATCGGCATGTCATTACATCAGATGTATTTTAATGGAGCACTCCGCTACATGCTATTATTAAAGAGACACTGGGGATGATATACTAAAACACAAAATCTGGTGCAACTGGGCATGGTAGCCAATCAATTAACCTGGCCTGGAAAGTGGTCCCCTGGCCCTCATCCACTTACCTTACCAGCAGTCCCTCTCTCGCAACCATCCTGAAAACCATCACAATACTTGTTACTTTCAAGTTTGGTCAGAGACTGATCATATGCTATATTTGATGGTCAGAGACTAGGGATATGCTACATTTAATGGTCACAGACTGTAGATATGCTACAGGAGATGGTCAGAGACTACTGATGTGCTCCCTACAACCCTCTTAAAAATGATTTGGCATCTTGGCTCTAACCTTTCTTAGTGGTCCATGTTTTAAGGGTTTAGAGAAGAAGGGAGTATTTTTGGCATTGGTGCTTGTCTTGGTCAGTAGATTTGCTACAAGAGATGGTCAGAGACTACTGATATGCTACAGAAGATGATCAGAGATGGTAGATATTTATTCATTTACTTACCTTCCCAGCAAATCCTTCTCTTCACATTCCTCCTCCGAAACCACCACAATACCTGACAAATTCAAGTATGGAGTGACATGTGTTTTCCTCCTCTGTGACATCTGGGTCTAGCAGCCAAAAGCTAGGCCCTATCTCTGTGACATCACCATTCCCATGGGTCACCAATACCGCACAATCTACATGAATGAAGTGCAATACTTTATGACCTGCATGGCTAAAGCACCAGTGTCTCTCAAGTAAAATGTCTGTGTTACTCAAACTATATTTAAAGCCAAATCATCTGGCCCTTCTGCTCATTATGTGTGATTTTTTACACATTAACATGTGTTGTGTTAAGACATCAATGCGGCACACTGAAACACACAGAATAAGTGTTGTGGTGTGCTGCAGTGCAGATCCTTTGGTACCTACTGTACTGTGTACTGGAGCGCCATTCTAAATGAATCACCACATCCACAACACATGGCCATGCCTTACTCTTCTTTACAGTAAAGCACGGTAAAATGCACATTTTATCATGTCTTACTGCAATGCATAGCTGTGAAATCAACCCTAGAGAATCATTAGCTGGATCAAGCTTTCAGGATTCAGGTTCTTTAGACATCACAGTGCGCATGCTTGTTCTGGGTCAATGACTTGCTATGTAGGGAAGACAAGATCAGAATGACAGCAACATGAACTGCCACTTTAAAGTCATGAATGGCAGTTCCCTTATTACTGTCTTAATACTTAAACCGGAGCTCCACCCAAAAGGGGAAGTTCGGCTTTAAGGACTGCTCCCCCGCTCCCCATTAAGGATTGGCACCTGTGGGGAGCGGGGGGGAGCAGGTACCCGAATTTGACAGGTACCCGCTCCCACTTCCGTTCTGATGGCCTAGGCATCGGAAGCAGAAGGTGTCCTCCCTCCCTCCTCCCTGTAGTCTTTTGAGACACGTGACAGGCCCCAGGATCATTCACGAAGCACAGCGCTACTCGCGCATGCGCAGTGGGTACCCGGCTGTGAAGCCGCAAGCTATCACAGCCGGGTGCCCACACTGAAGATGCCGGCCTCCTGGGATACAGGATGGCCGGTGAAACGAGCTGCAAGGGACACACCACAGGACCGAGGGACAGGTAAGTGGCTGTTTCTTAAAAGTCAGCAGCTACAATTTTTGTAGCTGCTGACTTTTATTTTTTGATAGGTTGAATGGAATTCGGCTTTAAATGCTTAGTGGACTTAATGGATATGGATTTGGTAACACACCATTAAGACCTGTACAGATGGTGGAGCTGAGAATTAGCAGCTGCTTCAATCAATTAGCATAAATATAGTTTGTGTTTTTTATGGGTAAAGCACAGGTTCACTTTAAAAAGAAACAGGAATCAAGCAACTCAGATACTTCTACAGCAGAGGTTAGATTGGTACACAGCATTTTCTTCATTAGGTTACAAACAAAATATTTGCAGGTGCATACATCACATGGGCAGTGATGCCTTGCACATAAAAGTCCAGGTAGCAAGTACTACGCCCTATGACGGCACTGAATCATGCATACAAGAGTGCAACTGTATAGCCATAGCAGAACATGCAACTGCTATAGAACCCAGAAGCACAGGGGGCCCAGCACTATCTGGTTACTCATTGGTTCATGCAGGTACCAATAGCATTTGGCAAATACATTTGAATAAAATGGTTGTACAGAACATATATAGTTTAGAACTTTACTTAAAATTGCTATGAAAACAGTATTCTTTATTGTTAGAATAATTGATTCAGAGATGGAGATTAGAAAGACAGGGGACCCTAAATGGTTCTGCTATGGGGCCCCATCACACATAGTTATGGCGACTCTGCATACATAGCCCAAATATAGAGATTAGCTAAATATCTTTACCTTTTAAGTTACCCTGAACTCATGCAAAATGCAGACATTTAATTAAATCTACAAATGTATTTTCTAATTGTGGAACAGGGTAACAAGAATGGTACACAGGAGCAAGAATGGTATAAAACTGGTAAATAACTGGAACAAGACTGATATTACTGATACATAACTGGTACAAGATTGGAACAAGACTGGTACAAGTTTGGTAGATGACTGGTATAAATTTTAAACAAGATTAGCACATGACCTATATAAGACTGCTAAATGACTGGAACAAGACTGGTACATGACTGGAAAAAAGACTAGTACAACACTGGAACGAGACTGGTACATGATTAGTACATGATTGGTACAAGACTGAAACAAGACTGCTTTAAAACTAGAACCAGGCTCATACAAGACTGGTATTAGACTGGAACATTTCCGGTACAAAACTAGTACAAAATTGTAACAAGGCTGGGACATGACTGCTACAAGACTGGAACAAGACTGGTACATGACTCGTACAAGACTGCTTTAAGACTAGATCAAGACTGGTGCAGGACTGACACCTAACTGGTACAAAACTGGAACAAGACTGGTACATGACTGGTACAAGGTTGGTACATGATTAGTACTAGACTGGCACAAAACAGCTTTAGGACTGGAACATGACTGGGACAAGACTGGTACAAATTTGGAACAAGACTGGTACAAGATTGGTACATGACTGGTACATGATTCGTAGAAGACTGGAACAAGACTGCTTTAAGAATGGTACAAGATTGGTGCATACCTGGTACAAAATTGAAACAAGACAAGCACATGACTGGTATAAAACTGGTAAATAACTGGAACACAGCTAGTATGATTGACACATGACTGGTACATGATTGGTACAATACTGGAACAAGACTGGTACAGGAATGGAACATGACTGGTACAGGACTGCCATATGACTGGTACAACACTAGTACATGATTGGTAGATGGTTGGTACAAGACTGGTTTATGACTGGAACAAGACTGGTACTTCTCCTGGTTCATGGAGAGTACTGATGCTATCAGATAAACATGAGAACCAGAGCTGATATTTTCAAAAAGGGAGGTGAGGTTTGTTTTTGGCTAAGCATTTTTAGAACAACAAATTAACAACATCAACTGCTTTAATAAAATGTACACTTGTCGTGAATGAAAATTAGTGGTCCCTTACTCTCAAACCCGACACATTAATGTGTTGCATTAATGCAGTCTATTGAATTGAAATGGCTGCCAGAGTGCCAAATAGACAAGAATATCAGCCATGAGCAATTTTTGTTCCGACACCGGATGCCATAGCATTAGGGTCCCTGTTTTGAATCCAGACCAGGACACCATCTGCATGGAGTTTTCATGTTATCTGTGTGTTTGTGTGGGATTTCTCTGGATACTCTGGTTTCTTCCAACACTCTGAAAACATGCTGGTTAAGATTTTAGTGTGGTTTTGCTTAACACCTAAAGGGTCAGTATTTGGTAAATGCTGGAGAGTTCATCTACCGAACAGCTTCCTCCTCTCCCAGGAATTGTGTTGGTGAGATCTCTGTGCTGAGTTCTTGGGTCTACACACCTGATGTGTCCATTATCGGGGGGCTCCCACCTTCCCTGCACTCAGTTCTGGGGTCTATACACCTGCTGTACTCTCCTTTAAGCCTCTTTTAAGGGTAGACCCTTTGGTCCCCAAAACATTTTCTATCAACTGTACACCTGCTGTGTCTGCTGTACCCATTATAAGTGGTTTCCATCATTCTTGTGCTGAGCTCCAAGATCTGTACACCTGCTGTACCCATCATGAGAGGCATCCACAATCGTCGTTCTGAGTTACCAAGGCAGCACACCTGCTGTGCCCATTATAAGGGGTTCCCATCATCCATGTGTTCAGCTCCAAGATCTGCACATCTGTTATCCCAATAATGAGGGGCTCCTCCTACCCTACACTGAGTTCCCGACTCTGCACACCTGCTGTGCCCATCATGAGGGGTTCTCATCATCCCTGAATGAAGATACTGGGTCTGTACACCCGCGGTGTCCATTATGAAGGGTTCCCACCATTTCTGCATGGGTTCCTGGGTCTGCCCACGTGCTGTGTCCATTATGAGGGGCATCCACAATCCCTGTGCTGAGTTCCTGGGTCTGGACATCTGATGTCTCCATTATATGGGGTTCCCAGAAGCCCTGTGCCGAGTTCTCAAGTCTGCACACCTACTATGCCCATTATCAGAGATTTCCACCATCCCTGCTGCAGAATGTAACAGGAGGAGCTTGAACACACAAAATGGAACACTTAGAACTCCCAAGAGGACAGGAAAAGATTTGGCAAAGCTGGGAGATCTCACTGTTGAAGCATCCAAGTCATGTAAGAATCCAGGGGCTGACATGGCCCATCAGGCTTCATCTATAACCAAAATATCACTTTTGGGTGGATTGATCCTTTAAAATGGGGACAAATATTTTTACAAGCTAGTCTCAAAATTCCATAACCTCTCAAATAGAATTCAACACTGGATGTAGAATAGACCTCAAAGAGTCTCAGGCTCTGTATTAGACACGCCTGAGCTAAATGTCACCCTTTACCGTGTGTGAATAGACCTCAAAGAGCCTCAGCTTCTATATTGGACAATCCAAGTCTTAGCAGGGTCATCCCTTACCTTGTGCAAAGTTGACCCAGAGCAGCAGAAGTCTCCAAACAAGGGCCATCATCACCTTGTGTCCAGCCTTGTCCCGTGGGCTATCTCCCCCCAGCCAACGTTGGACGGTCTGTAGGGGGGAGCCTAAAGTGTCTCTTGTCTCCCAGCTGAAAGACGAGCTCTACAGAATTGAGGACATAACACAGAACTGGTTTGGCGATGAAAGCGACACTCCTCACTTTTTTTTTGTTCAAATGACCTGCCCCCTCCCCTTCCAAATATGCAAAGAAAATAGTCAAATTTACAGTTATGATACTTATGGGTGAGACACCTCCCCAAAGATGAATAAGACGTTCTGATATTTGGCTGTTCAGCCCTAACCCAACAATAAATGGATCTGGAAACATGACTAAGGGAGACAGCTGGGCTTTGTGGTAGCAACAATCAGAAACTTCCTTTCATCGATTAGACTACAGTAAGCCAAAGGAAGGTGAAAGCTAGCTACTTGCTTTAGCTAATGTTACTAATGTCATTAGGCAGTGTGTTAATGTACATTACAAAATTACCAACATTTTAGTCCTCGTCCCTGTGACCCAGTAACCCCGTCCACAGTCCTTCACCTGTCAGTCTTGCCCAGACCCACTGCTCTGTCCCACTTAAATATATTTTATCTATTTTGTATTAAACTGCATCAGGTTGTTATTGTTCGGTAGTATGCTGACATCTAGTAGTGGTGTTTGGCCACTACAACTTGTTTACTTATGTGATTTGGTATCTCCCTGTGTCCCTGTCCTGTTTAGTGCTAGTTAGTTCACTTCTATCTAGACCCTCCTCATTTCTTTCATGTTCCCTCAGTCAATTTTAGTTCTTCATAGAGACAGGGCTTAGGAAAGTCATTGTCTTTGTACACTCAAAAGACTGGAAAAACATCCTGTGATGAAAGTAGCTGAAATAAAATAGCATTGGAGTCAACTTATGTGACTTACTGAAGAGTTAAACTTCCTGTGGATGGTGTCAAGTCAGCAGGTGACCACACTGTCTGGAGAGACTGGGTCCAAATGGGTATGTCAATGCAGTACGTGACATTCGAAAAAAAGTATAAAAGCAGGCAACCAAAAATGGATGTCACCTCTCGGGAAATGAACAAACCACTGTTATGATTTTTATTATATCTTAACCAGGATAACTGTTAAAATCACACACATGAAAGCAAAGATTTTTGTTTCCTCCTATTATCAGCACCTACTGGCCATCCCATAATTGCTATCAGTTTATTCTGATTTACATATCAGTGCAAATCCAACAATCCATGTCTCAATTTATCTATCTATCTAAATATCTATCCATTCAGTCGTATCCAACCCTTGGTGATTGCATGGACCGTCACTCGTCGTAAGCGACTTTTTCCATGAATTCTCTTACCAATTATTTTTACAGGGTAGGTTGCCAGGTCTTTCCCCAACCCCTAGCATGCAGGAGATCCCACACGGCCAGGGATGAAACTAGGACAATTTAGACAGGAGCCAATTAACCTACCAACTTTTGTCTTTGGAGTGTGGGAGGAAACCAGAGCACCCAGAGGAAACCCACACAAGCACGGGGAGAACATGCAAGCTCCATGAAGGAGGCGCCATGGTCGGGAATTGAACCTATGACCCATTTACTGCAAGGCAGACGTGCTAACCACTAAGCCACTGTGCTGCCCATATGTCTCAATATAGGTCTATGATAATCAGAGTACAGTGTTTATTGATGTGGCCAGAGGTTGACTCTATGTGTTTCGGCTAGTGCTTCTTCAGGATGATGCTATTCATCAATGTGGCGTTCGGGGGAAGGGTGCGCTAGAAAGCCCATATAATGGCAGTCAAAGGTGGAAAAAGATCATACAAGATCATTTATGGAGTATAGCTCGTGTTGATGATAGACGGTTTTGCAAAGATAGTAGTTGCCTTTTAATAAACACAATGGAATCCTTGGGCCCCTTGCACACAGGTTGTTAGCTAACCTCTCCTACACGCCATTTCTCCTGTCAGCATGTTTTTGCATTAAAAATGATTGACGCGTGTAAATACATTTAAACATGTTTAGGTACATCAAGTGCTTGGGCATTAATTAATTCCATTGGCCAGAATTCTGGCCATTGAAACGAATTGATGCTCAAGATCTTGATTTGCCTAGTGCAAATGCGCATTTAGATGCATTTACACGAGTTTACAAGCGTTTACACACCTGAAGTGCTTTTTTCTGCAAAAACGCAACTGCTTCTGGATGTGTTGCCAGAGGGTTTTTTTCTGCCTCTAAACTCCTCTAAATGCCTATGAGTGAACGGACATGGAGGGGCCTTTAGAGGCAAAAGAAAAAGCGCCAAACACCCTTATAAATATTGTGTGTGCATGAGCTCTTACTTTGGAGTCTGCATGCACTAGCTATCAGAGTGGATACCACTTTTATACATTAACATTTGGTCTATTGGTCCAACGTTGTGTTAACTCCATGGCCTTTACTATTCTTTTTTTTTATCCTATTGCATGAAGATAATACTAGGAATGCAGAGAATTATTCTAGTGAAATGTTACATTTTGCTGCAAAATTATCAATTTCGTTTAGTTTAGTCTTCTTTTTGTTTTCTGTTCTTTTTTGGGTGTTTATTCAATTTTTTGTTTTCAATTTTTTCACCTTTATTACTATTTTTTCTAAAGTAAAATAAAAGGGTTATTGAGGTGCTTTTTTGCACTAGAATGAGCCCAGGATAAATGAAAGGACCTTCTATAACCCTCAGCCACTTTACACCTTCACTGTCACTGATGTGTTGAATATATTGGCAGTAGCGGGGGGTTGTGAATACACTCCTGTTTGCTATGGGGGCCATGAATGTGTATAAACTCTGACAAGTTGATTGTCAGCTGTCAGGTGGATGTGATCTGGCAGCCGTATAGCCACCCCATTGCTTTCACACACTCCTGAAACATTTCCCCCACCCCCAGGCTCCCTCACATGGTTATTGGGCTGCACTTAGGGCCGGCGCCAGCATAAGGCACCTTAGGGCACCAAGATAGGGCGGTGGGGTGGAAAAATCAGAATTCCCAGCCATTTGCTGGAGTTTCAGATTTGTAACCCCTTCCCGCCACCTGTACACATATATGCAGCTTCACTGAGGTAGGTCTTCTCCTGTGTGAAGCCACATATACAGTATGTGTACCAGGGATTGTGTTGGGAGCGTGCAGCACAGCACCCTTCCAGCAACAGACTGGAATCTCACCGAGGTCCCTGACTCTTCTACTAACGAACGGGAACTGGGACTCAATCACCTGATTGCTGTGCTAGCCTCCAATTGGCTATCACAGAGCAGTCACTGTGCAGCCCACCCATGTGTTTTTTTCTCTCCTCTAAATTGAGAGAAAGATACAATGTATCTCTCTATCCTTGCCAGAGGAGAAAAATGTGAAAAACAAAAGTGTGGAAAAAATAATAATAATAATGATAAAAATTAAAACGTAAAGAAAAAAACAGCTTGATCAAGGCTTGATCTAGGTCAATGTCAGGGTTAATATTCGGGTCAAGATAAGGATCAACGGTCAAGTTTAAAGTCAAAAGTCAGGGTCAATGTGTTAAATGTAAGAGTCAGCAAATTACACTTCGTCTGTGTAGACAAAGATACTTGAACCATCCCTGGCACTGTCCCGTCTGCAAGTCTGGGACTGCCATGGGGACAGTGTTGCCAACCTTCCATTATTTTATGGACAGCCAGTAAAAACCTGGCACTTTTCTCCTGCCCATAAATGCCCATAACAGGAGAAAGTGCCAGTGAAAAATGGCTGCGAGGGCTCGGCTTGAAACTGAGCATGCTCAGTTCCAGAGCCACCCGAGTCCAAGACCATTGTGATGATGTGTTTGGCCAGCAGAGGATGCAGTGGTTGGTTTCAAGGTGTGTGATGACATTATTGTCATGGTGCATGCACGGCTCCAGACTATAAAAACACAGGCTAGGAGCAGAGCGGCTGATGCCGGATGGACTCGATGGAGCAGATGGTGCATACTGCACTTAAATGTGAGGCTAAGGGTGGGACACTCGTGTGCTGGTCTCTTGCTCTTGTTGATGTGGGGGCAAAACAGTCTCTCTCTCTCTCTGGGGAAAAAAAGCGGTGTCTCTCTGTGCTGTGGGGGCAAAACAAAGAGGTCTCTCTGTGGGGCAAATCGGTATCTCTGTGTGGGCAAAACAAAGCGGTCTCTCTGTGGGGGCAAAACAAAGCAGTCTCTCTGTGGGGGCAAATCGGTATCTCTGTGGGGGCAAAACAAAGCGGTCTCTCTGTGGGGGCAAATCAGTGTCTCTGCTCTGTACTCTGTGGGGGCAAAACAAAGCGGTCTCTCTGTGGGGGCAAAACAAAGCGGTCTCTCTGTGGGGCAAATCGGTGTCTCTATGGGGGCAAAACAAAGCGGTCTCTCTGTGGGGGCAAATTGGTGTGTTTGTGGGGGCAAAACAAAGTGGTCTCTCTATGGGGACAAAACAAAAGCACATACACACACATATGAACGTAAACACATGCATCAGGGCACCTATGTATTAACATGTTGATTACAATACACAGCATTGCACACACTGTAGTGAAAGCAGAAATTCTAGGCCCATTATTTATGGTTAACTTTAAACTGATTACCTGTAGGAGCTTTTAAAGCCTCGCCTATAGAAAAATTAAAGTACCATTCCATGCAATTTTAAGGCTTGACATGTTTGTGTAGCACTACCTCCTTAGGAGTTGCTGACGTTTTGGGTCCCCCTATAGTCCTGCACAGCTAGGCTACACGTATTTCTACATCAACTTGCATTCAGGAGTCAGTAACCAGTCCTTGAACTTGTTTTTTGGATTTTGTTAGGGGGATTTCAACTTGAATAGAGTAAAGGGTGTATAAGAAACTAAGAAACCGAGGACAACTTCCTGAACTATGTATAAGTAGTCACAGCAAACAGTCTCTTCTGGAGAGCTAGCCAGCATCTCTTGTAGTACCACCCCAGGCTCTAAATACTCCTGATCCAGATGTTCTGGGTGAATCCCTGAGCAGGGGATCCGGAATCTGCCGCAAATATTGTGAAACAGTCCTGGGTGGCAGGCTAATCCAGCCTCCCACTAGAATGCTTCTTTCTCCTTTCTGGCCCTGGTTGTGCAGGTCTACTCACTCACTCCTTCTCCTGTGCAGCTGGTGGGTCGGTGGCTGCTACCAGGCCTTCTAGCTGGATTGCTCCTTCCCTGCTACACAAATGGTCCTCGCTCTGGGGACTGGTGAAGGTCTGAGGTTTCTTCCTTTCAAGCTCCACTGCCTGTAGGTAAGCCCCTCTCCATCTGGGCACCCTTCAAGGCTCCTCTCTCCAGCCTCACTCCATCTTCAACTTCCACTCTCCAACCATCCAACTCCTCTATTGCTGAGCAGGCTCAGTTACTCTTAAAAGTTGTCCTGGCCCCTTGCCAAGCCTCCTGTTGGGGATTGACCAGGAACCTCTAAAAGTACAGACTGGCCACTCCTTAGATCCACCCACCAGACTTTTCTCCAAAGTTCTAGAGCAGGGAGAAATTCCAGAGGGCTGGACTACAGAGCCTCTCAGCTCTGATCACAATTTGACCCCTGCTAGCTGTCCACCCAGGCTGCTACTCAGCCCTCCTTGCTAACAATTGGATTCTAGCTCCCCCTAGCTGACTAGGAGAGTGCTACATTTAGTATCTATTTACTTAGAAAATTCTCATCTTTTATATTTTACAAAAAAAATGGGTAATATATTGTGTTTGTGTGCACTAAAATTAACAGTGATTATTACTGGAATTTTGCACTTGATAAACCAATATTGTGTGACATAAAAAATTGGAACTACCACTATTTTATTCTCCAGGGCCTCTGCCTTCAGAAATATATAATGTTTGGGCATTTTAAGTAATCTTTAGGCCTAAAATGATTTTTTAGTGTGTGCAAAACATTGCAAAAACAAGTAAAAGTCCATTGCACTGTTTAAAAGTTTTGGAATTTCAAATATATTTTTTTTTATTTGATTGAGGGTGTAGTTGGAGCAGTCTTATCTTTGGCTAAGCCCTTTCTCCACCTTCCTAAAAATGTTGAATATGTCGTCATATAATGACGCTGCAAATGCGGATTCCATTCTCCACCGCACAGAAAATGTCAGTGTCTAGGTGTCTGCATGTGTATACCTGGCATGTTTTCTACAACTGGTTCTTCCAGTTCAAAAATTTCAGATAAAAGTCATTGAGGTCCCTGAAAACTTTTTTTTTTTTTTTTAAATTTTGGATAGAATGGGGAAAATTGTCAGCCAGAAAAAAATACTAAAAAAGGGATATTCAAAATTTTAGAGTTGTCTCCAGAACAAGAGGTAAGGATAAATCTACTCCTATAAAATGTGACCACAAATCCATAATTTAACAGTTGTCACTACGACAGGAATCTTCCAATGGGGGTACCTGTTCTAGGTCTACTTCATGTTGATGTTGTCAACTTCATGTTGAGTCTTCGGGACAAGAAGTAGAATTGTTATATGTAAATTTTATGCATTTTATACACGTTATTTACTTGTAAAAGCCTCTAGGCATGCATTTAATTTCGCTAAATTTTTCGGATGGAAATTTCATTTTTGGAGATTTGAATGTATACGAACCACAAAATGTCAACAAATCCGGAAAAACGTTATAACAAAATTAATAAATGCCTTTGTTTGATTCATTTAATTTGGATGACGCCACATGATGCAATAGCAGTTCGGGCCCATGGGGAAATGAATTCAATTTTTGAACTTGTTTGATAAGTCAAATTTGGATAACGAATGTAAACTATTTTAATTATATTCGTTAATTCAGATACATTAGAAGAATTTGCCAGTTTATATAGTCCAATCAGCTGATACCATTTCTCTTGGTGGGTTGGACTAGCAAAAATATCAAATCCTTCTGATTCTAATCCATCCAATTCAATAATATATCAACCATATTGCAATCTTCCAGAAAAACTGCAAAATTTTTTGAATCTGGACCAACAAATATACAAAACGAATGCTGAAGATACGAAACACATTCCGAAAACAAAATCGGGTCAACATAATGAATATGGTCAAATGAAACTTTTCAGTGAATGAATGAATGCATCTGAAACTAAATGGAAATTTCCAGCAAGCGCATGTTTAAAAGCCACCCTTGCGTAGATATCCGAAAGGCCTGAGACTGTTGCTGGATGCCGCCATCTTGAATGTGATGTCAGCAGTCTCACTAGACTTGTCACTCAAGTGCAACTGTATAATATTGCCCTTAACTTCTCCTCCAGTGGCTACATAAAAGGTTATGGGAATAGTAAGGTTGAGCTGTTGGTTCCGTCCAAAATCTGGTTGGCATCGAATTCCAGCTGTTTGGAAGGTTCAGCAAACTGAATCTATGGCTGCAACAGGAAATATAATATTTTTTTTTTTTTTGCTTTGGTTCATGTTTCCTATGGTAGTGGTCAGTCCCAATGCCATTTTGTGACAATTCCTTGCCTATTAGCCTAGAAAGTGGTCACTACCTTTTTTTAGCCTTCTGCTCCCGTCGACTTCAATGGGGTTTGGATTTTGTTGCCCTTGCAAAATTACCCCAAATCTGAACCCTGAGCATAGGGTAGGTCAAGGTGGGGGCAGGGGAGCTGGGCCAGCACAGACAGAAGATTAGAGGGCTATGATGTTTGGGGGAAGCTGTAATAGACAACTGACTCTCCTGGCCTGGTCAAATTTTCTAGCAAGTTCAAAGGCATGCCAATAAAAAAAGAAATCATGGAAATAAACATTGCAATTAAATCATGAAAATACTTGATTTTTCTGTGCTTTTACCTCCAATTTCTAAGTCAGTGACAGGGTCACCTCAAGAAACATAAACATTGGTTTTCTTTGTTATATTCATAGATGGAAACATTTTGAAGCAAGTTGGCCTTAGAACAGTTTAGAAGTTCTTAGCAAAGGAAAGTATGTGACATCAAAGACTGTGCTGCCATTTTGTTACATCTGTGCTCTTTAATCTCAGAGTAAAGGATCTGAATGGTTTATATCCCCCGACACATGTTTCTTTTCAAAGTGTTTTTTTCTTCTTTTACTTAACTGTGTTTGTAGTTCTAAGAGAGAATGATCTTTAAAGATTCCAAATATATACTCCAGCTATTTAAACAGGTTCTTTTGACATTCCATATACGAGCCAGCCATCTCTTTGTGTTTGTACATCCACGGAGTGGTTCTCTACCTACATTTTTACAATTCTTCATCGCTTTTATGACGCGTTTGAAATTTGTGATTGTTGACACTTTGGTCAGGCCTGGGTGGGGTTGGAAATTTTTGACTCACAGGGGGAATTGCCCTGTGAATTTTACAGGTTGTATTTGTGAGTACGAAAGTAAGGAAGGAAGATAAGTCCAAAATTCAAACCCCATGATGTGGATGTATTGTAGAACAAATCTAAGGTCTTTGATGCCCTTCTGTGCAATGCAAGATCACTTGGCACCATCACAGAGGAGGAGCAAATGCATACTTGAACTGGTGGGGGGAAAGCCTGTGGGAATGTAAATCAAGGTAATTTTTTTTAATATGTGCCCCCTGGATCAACCTTTTTGCCCCTAGGAAATTCTTGCATTAATTTTCGGGTCTCACAGAGACTTGGCTAATGTTAGTCCACTGGTGATCATTGGGAAAATGCCTCTTACATTGGTGGTGATCAGTGGAAAGAATGTTTTCCTTACATTGTTAATCAGAGTGCCACCCTTACAGTCGTAACTTTGGTTCTGTCAAGTGGTATTGGTCCTGGAACTACGCAGGCATCTTTGTTCTGTCCTCACTACAAGGTACATGCAACTAAACCCTCTTATCCTTTCAATAAACCAGACTGCATAAATTTCTGATGTTTTATTGAAATTAACAAGGTGAGGTGAAACTGGAAACAAATAGAAAGAAACATACAGGAAGAATACATTAAATATAACAATAGTGTATTATGTTACTGATATTTATGGCAGATGCTAGGTACACGTAGATCCAGTCAGGGCCGTCTTAATAGCATCATGGACCCCTGGGCAAAGTAATGCATCTACCAGCCTGCCCAAATTTACACACCTACTCTCATGAATTAAAGTATAATTAGTTGATAGAATTAAACATATATGTATTAGTACTTTCAGTAAAATGTATTTTAATCAATAAAAAAATGCCATAAATCAAAGAATAATCTACATAAAAGGGCACAGAACTGGAAGGGGGGGGGGAGGTGAAAGCAGAAAGGCACAGTACAGGGAGGAGTCAGGAGGGCACAATACTGGGAACAAGAGGGCGCAGTACTTGTTCTGGGATGCTGCCCGAGCCTTCCTGGGATAGCTTAGTAAAAAGTGTGGCTGTCCCAGCAAAGCCGGGACAGTTGGCAAGTATGATGTAATGCAGGATTATCATGGGGCCCCATGCACTTGGGGCCCCTGGGCATTGCCCAGGGGTGACCATGCATTAAGACATCCCTGAATCCAGTTCTTACCAGTGATGCTGCCAGTGACGAAACACAGGTCTAGCTCTCCACTGTAGACATGTGCTAAGGTGATGGCTGGGCTTTACAGCTGTTCTTCTTCACATGTGCTCTTGAAAATGGAGTCTATGCTTCCCAGGATTCCTTTTGTTGGAGTGAGAGATATTGGGAGGATGGAAACCTTACAGGTTCAAACACTAGTAAGCAAGTCAATTAATTACTGTAGGGTTGCACACTTTGCCCACTTGGTGGAGCACAAGATTTAGGGTACTGTTCACAGCAAAGGCTCACAAAGATCTGGCATTCCTGCTAATACCTTACATAGCCAAAGGGATGTGTGTTGGCACACACCTGATGAGCGAAGACACGGACGAGGATGTGCACTGGTGCATGGATGCACGCTGGAACATGCTCCCAGCACAGATTGGCTCCCAGCAGCCTTTATAAGGAAGCCAGTCACCAGGGCTAGTGCTAGACTATTTTGCACCCTAGGCAAGATGAGCTACTTGCACCCCCTCCCACAAAAAAAAACATAATCTGTAGTTCTACTTCACCCCTCCTTGCACACATCCTCTTTCCCCACAAATTTTCCACCATAGCACAAATCTTCTCCCCCAAATCCCGCCTCCTATCATAAATCCCCTCAATTCCAACATCTAGCACAAATCCCCCTAAATCCCTCCTCCTAGCACAACCCCCTCCAAATTACCGTTCCCAGCACAAATCCTTCATCCCCACCCAAATTCCCCCTCCTAGCACAACTCCCCCTAATCTCCCCTCCTAGCACAATTACCCCCATTCCCCCTCCTAACACAAATACGCCCCCCCAATACCTGATTCCTAGCACAAATTCCCACCAATCCCCTCTACTAGTACAAATTCCCCCCAATCCCTTCTTCTAACACAAATTATCTCCCCAAATCCTCTCTCCTAGCATCCCCCATCCCCTCTCCTAGCACAAATTCCCCCTAATCCCCCCTGCTAACAACCCCCCCATCCCCACTCTTAGCACAAACTCCCCCCAATCCCCTCTCCTAGCTCAAATTCCCCTCCATTCCCCTATCCGTGCACAATTTTCCCCCAAATCCCATCTCCTAGCACAATGCCCTAATCCCCCCTCCTACCACAAATCCCCCCAATCCTCCCTAGCACAACCCCCCAATCTCCCACCCCTATCTCTTCCAATGACCGCTCAACTCTCGGTAGCAGGGAGCCAGGACATTAATCAAACACTGAACATGCCAATGTAAGAGCGATCCTATGGCATCTGCTTCATGGAGGTTTCCTCCATGGACATGAGAAGAGAGCACAGCCCGCACCCCCAGTCTCTCCCTTGTCTCTCACCTGTCATTTCTCATTTTCAGGCTTCATGAGTGCAGGGATGGGGGGAAGGCACTCAGCCAATAGGCATAGAGTCCATCGAAAGACTGGCCTGGGAGGGCACAACTGAAATCTGGGGGGGCTTAGCCCACCCCAGCACCACCCTAGACCTAGCCATGGTGAAGAGTAGGGAAACCAGTGGCCATGGCTGCACCATAGGCAGCTGCCTAGTTTGCCTAGTGGTAGCACCAGACCTGCCAGTCACCCTCTGTGAGTGCTGGTTGATCTATGGCTCTCCAGTGCATTTGTTCCTATGAAACCCTTGCTTCTGTGGGTACTGACCCGGCGTGCCCCTGGACCTGTCTTCTGCCTTCCTCCTAATCTGACCTTGGCTTGTCTTACTCTGCTTTACTGTGTATGACCCTGGCTAGCCTCCTGACTACTTTTGCTCTCATCCACACCCAGTACCTGACATTGGTTTTGAACTGGCTCTTCTCCTGACTTCTGCTCCTCCTGAGGCCTGTTTTTTCCCATGAGAACCACATGTCTGCCGACACCATCTTAGTGCCTCAGCTGAATACCTGGACATCTCTTCTGACAACACTCCATTCAGAACTTCACTGCAAGTAGTTCCAGCAGGTGACCCATGCTACTTTGAACCTGACTCCTGCTGTTCCACTTCTAGGGGAGTCTGGAGCTTAACTGCAAAGGAAGCCCTCTCACCACTGGCCTCGAGCACCAAGTACGTGATAGCAAGACACATTTAACAGGTAAAAAATAAACATTATAAACTGTATGCTTGAGGCATGACAATCATCAAATGGGAGGTCAGTTAACCACAGCTCACCTCTGGAGGAACCCTAGGGTTCCACAGAATCCTGGTTGAGACTGGCTGCCCTAGACTAAATGAGCATTAGACCGTAATATACAGGGGTTGCCTAAATGTGATTTTTGTAAGGTGCCCAAAGCTCAGCTCTAGGCTGCTGCTAGTGCAAGAGTGATGTGTCACTGAGACTCACTCAACAACATACGTGTGGGGTAGGTGCAGTGGGGTGTATGGCAGTAATCACACTGAGGCCGAAGTGCAGAAAATTATATATTGAAGAACTTGCTGAACAGTACAAAAGCCTGGCCGGGTGAAACGCCCATCCTGAAACTCACAGTCAATGCAGCAGAGAGTCAGCGGTAGTAAGCCCAAGCTAAAGAGAGCTCTTGCCAAGGAAGATGGAATGTGGAGTGGCCAAATACCTAACAGGGAGCTTGAGGAGGTCTAGGCAAAGGCCTTGCTCTTTCCCTACTCCTCTGGAACCTTTCCCTACCTCTAGTGCTGTCCCTGACAAGCTCTTCCTACACTAGCCACTTTGCAAATGTCACCTTGTCACCAGCTTCTGTTACTATCTGTAAATACAGTGGCTATCTTGGTTAGATTAGGGTTTTTCCTCTGAACTACAGCCATGGTTCAACAACTCAGCAATGAGTTCTAGATATTTCAACAACAAAAGCATGTACATGGTGTAAGGAGCCATTTTACTGGTGCGTGTGACCCCTATACTGGAATATGTTGACTCACTATTAGTAAGAGGGTTGGGAAAAATTATATATGACACTGTACATGCTGTAGACGAATTCTATATTTCTTAGAGAAAACATTGCTGTAATAAATGTATACTCATCCTCTCTTATAAATGCTTATTTATATTATTATTTTATTATTCTATTTCTAAATTTTTTATTTGTTAAAGTGGTTCTAAATTGAAACCGTTTTTTACCTTAATGCATTCCCTGCATTAAGGCAAAACATTCCCCCCTCCCAATCCTAACTGCCCCCCCCCAGGCCCTAAACACTTACCTGAGTCCTCTCATGATTCAGCGCCATCCCCGTCTGCAGCGTCGCTGCTCCCTTTTCCTGGTCTCACAGAAGACACTGAGAGTAATAGGAGCCATTGGCTCCTGCTACTGTCATTCAAATTTTGGGAGGAGGGAGTGTACTGTATATTTGTGACTGAGGGTAGATGACCATTGGTAGGTTAGGTCAGGTATCTTACCCTTCTGCATTTTTTGTACAAATAAACGGACTATCCTATCCTTTTATATGGAATGTTCTACCCTAAAGATGAGTTCCTCCATGATTCTATAAAGATTTTGTACCCAGGTGGCTCAGGCTATCACATATGTGAATGAAGGAACAGATTTTATTTGTGCTCTTTGATTTGTAGCACCCTCCCCGGTAGCTGGGGGGAGCTAGAATCCAATGGTTAGACAGGAGCTAAGCAGCAGGTGTAATAACCAGAGAGGGGCCAAATTGTGGTCAGGGCTGAGAGGCTCTGCAGGCCAGCCACTCTGGAATTTCCTCTTGCTCTAGGGCTTTTGGAGGAAGGCCCTAGAGGCAGTGGGTGGATCTGAGGAGTGGCTGGTGGCACTTTTGGAGGGGCCCTAGCCAATCCCCAACAAGAGGTTGGACACCCTTAAAAGTTTTGGAGCTGGCAAAGTTGCAGGAGAGTAGAGAGTTCAGGTGGAAGATAGAGAGGAGCATGTCGAGCTGAAAGAAGGAGGCTGCGAGGAGGCCCAGTGGGATGGGGCCTACCTGCAGGCCTGGTGCTGGATAGGAGGAATGCTCAGATCTCACTGGCCCCCTGAGGGAGGACCACCTTTATGGCAGGAAAGGAGCGGCCCAGCTGATAGGCCTGGTAGCAGCCACCAACCCACAAGAGGTACAGGAGAGGATCTGAGTGAGTACACCTATACCCCATGGGTGGTTAGGGGAAGGAGCACTCTGGTGGAAAACCAGATTAGGCACCTGCCAGTGACTGTTCATCTCTTAAAGTGACAGGAACTGGAGACCCTGTTCAGGGATGCATCCAGATTGCTGGGTGAATAGGAGAAGTTCATCTAGGGTCTGGGGTGGTATACGAAGGAAGAGCTGGCTAGCCCTCCAACAGAGACTATGCTGCAAAAAAGGCTTGTAAATATCTCCAGAAAGTTGTCCTCAGTTTATCAGTACCCTTTGGCATCCTGTACACCCCTAACCGTATCCCAGTTCAAATCCGCTAAATAAAACAAAACCAAAGTTAAAAGACTGATTTCTGACTCTGGATGCAAGCCTGTGTGAGGATGCATGATTCCTGGCTGTGAATGACTATAGGGGGAGCCAAATCTTCTAGCAACTCCTAAGTAGTTAGTTCTACAGATTTATACAATGCTATTCTGATACTTACCTTGAATTCTTCACCTGAAGAAGTAGACCTTTGACCTATGAAATGTGTAGAGAACTGAGTGCCTTCCCATCAAGCTACCCTTGTAGTGAAACCATGAAAATTACGAATGACACCTCATAATGGATGATAGTCACATTGGCCTTCTGTTTCTCCTCCTGACATCATGATAGACATGATCAACGTAGGGGACAATTATATTTGATGGGGAGATATAGAGGTAGTATATCTAATATTGTATTACAAGAATAGCACATGTATTTTTGTACCAGAGTTTCATTTTCTATGAATAGCAACGTTTTTAAGGGATTTTAGAAGATAAAATAAAGAACTATATTTTTAAAGTAATTTATATGTGGCGTATCTGAAGAGTCCCTTAGTTTCCTTTTTCTTGTCTAACTCTTGATCCATAAAAATTAATACAGTCTAGTGTATCCGTCTTCTGCATGTGTAAAATTAAAATAATCCAACAGTGAAGCTTGAAGTTGAATGCCAAAAAACAAAAAAGCCCTCCCTTGCAGTGGAGCTGCTCTTGCACTGCAAGGGTTAACTGCACATTTAGTCAAGGGCACTGGTCTCCAAACTACTCCCTGTGGACCAAATGTGGCTCTTTACTTGCCTTTAGCTGGTCCTTGGGGCACTATTCCTCCCACTGATATGTGGCACTATTCCTTACGAACTTCAACAATAGGACACTGTTGATTGCACCAATAATAAGGCACTATTCCTTCTACTGACACCAATGACGGGGCACTTTTCCTCCCACGATAACAAACATTGTCACTATTGCTCGCACTAATACCAATGATAGGGCATTGTTCTTCCCACTGACTCCAACGATAGGGCACTGTTCTTCCCACTGATACCAATGATGGGGCACTATTCCTCCCACTGACACCAACGATGGGGCATTATTCCTCCCACTGACACCAGCGATGGGGCATTATTCCTCCCACTGACACCAACGATGGGGCACTATTCCTCCCACTGATACCAATGATGGGGCACTATTCCTCCCACTGATACCAACAATGGGGCACTATTCTTCCCACTGATACCAACGATGGGGCATTATTCCTCCCACTGACACCAACGATGGGGCACTATTCCTCCCACTGATACCAATGATGGGGCACTATTCCTCCCACTGATACCAACAATGGGGCACTATCCTTCCCACTGATACCAACGATGGGGCATTATTCCTCCCACTGATACCAACGATGGGGCTCTATTCCTTCCAGTGACACCAATGATGGGGCACTATTCCTCCCACTGATACCAACGATGGGGAATTATTCCTTCCACTGATACCAAAGATTGGCACTATTGCTCATACCAATACCAATGATGGGACACTATTCCTTTCCAGCTGCCCACAGCTTCCACTGACAACCAATTATGGGTCATTGTTTTATCCCACTGATGCCAGGGTATTTTCTACTCTCACTGCCCACAGTCAATCCCTCAAAAATCTCAGGGACCATAATCTGGGCCTTTGTTTAGAAAATTTGGGGACTCCTGATCTAGGGGACAGGAAAATCAGTTTTACTTACCTCATCCCTCCCCCTCCCCCTTCAGATGGCACTCCCCCACACTCCAGCAGTAGCCTGTCCCTTGGCATCCTTACATCCAGTGCAGGGCTATGGATCCTGCATTGGTTGCTAAGACTTCAGAGGAGCTTGGACTGCCAGAGTGTATGGGAGAAGAGCTTCTGGGAGACCAGTCTAGCAACTGAGATGAGCTTTCGGGACTGGAGGTTTAATTTTCAAGTTTCAGGGAACCCCTGCAAAACCAATTTGGTGGAAATAATGCCCCTTACATAGGTGGCCAGTGGGAAACATGCCCCTCCTTACAGAATGACATCCTTACAGACAGCCAAAAAAGATTATTGGTGTCATGCAGCTTGCTCTACAAAGTGGCACTGACCCTGGAACTATACAGGCACCATCAAATTGGAGGTCAATCAGCAACACAGCTCAAGGAACCCCTAGTAACCTTTGGAAAAACCCTAGGTTTTTTTGGAAACCTGATTGAATATAGCTATTCTGTAGTATCCCTCAACTCCTCCCCTGAGAGTTATATAAAAGCTTATGTAGGCAGATGAGGGGAGGGACAGAGGAGCTGGGTCAGCAAAGACAGTATTAGACACTACAAAATGAGGAGGTAAGGACACTAGTGATTTGCACAACAAAAAAATGTGTTTTATTTCATTTCAGATTCATTTATTAAGTCAATCATTTAGTTTCTTCATCATCATTATGTTTGAATGATTAATTTTATGAATGTGTTCCATATATTCGGATTTGTTTTTTATATTATCTCACGTCTGGACTACTGCAACTCCCTTCTCACCGGCCTACCTCATCGCAGACTATCCCCTCTTCAGTCTATCCTGAACTCAGTGGCCAGACTCATCCACCTCACCAACCGCTCCGCTTCTGCCACCCCCCTCTGTCATTCCCTCCACTGGCTCCCCATTGCCCAATGCATTAAATCCATACTAACATTGACGTACAAAGCCATTCATAATTCTGCCCCAAACTACCTCACCGACCTGATACCCAAATACCACCCAACCCTTACTCTTCGCTCCTCACAAGACCTCCTACTTTCTAGCTCCCTGATCTCCACCTCCCACGCCCGACTGCAGGACTTCTCCTTGACTTCCCCCATCCTCTGGAACTCACTACCCCAATCCATCAGACTGTCACCTACCCTCCTCACCTTTAGGCACACCCTGAAAACCCATCTCTTCAGGGAAGCCTACCCCGCCCTCACCTAACAGCCGATCTCCTCCACTCCTCCTACCACTCCATGCCCCACAGCCACTTCCTCCTGTACCATTATCCCCTCCCTCCTAGATTGTAAGCCCAAAAGAGCAGGGCCCTTGAATCTGTTTTGTCTCATGTACTGTCCCCCACTATAATGTACAGCGCTGAGCAAACCTTTTAGTGCTATATAAATACTGTCTATTAATAATAATAATAATAATAATAATAATAATATATTCATATATGTTCATTCATTACAAAGAGAAATGGAATTAGCAGATTGGATGATATAAAAAAATCAAACAAAATCAAGCGCTGGGTTAAAATACTTTTACAAAGGCTAGCTGCTAGCATAAAGGTAACCTCTAAAACCTATAAATAGTAAACCATAAATAATCAATGCAGCGCTAGTAGCCGTAAAGGATAAAAGGAATCAGATGTGTGTATAAGTGACAGTAACAGATAATTGCAATCACTAAAGTCCACAAGTAGAAGGTGCAGAACAAAGTGTGACTGCCGTAAATAAAGTCAATAAACTAATAAAGCAGAATATCCGTGACTCCTGTGATGGTGGAAGTGAGTACAGATTGCACTAACCAGATAGATGAAATGCTTGCGCATGGAGTATATAGGACCTACTCCTGGTTATCTGGATGTGGAACACTGGAATAGGTAGTGGTCATCTATACTGAAGCCACCAGGTGTCATACATCAGGGATCCATAGAAAGCCCCCAGAAATGCCAGTCACTGCCACCAGGGGGGGGGGGTCATCCGAGATATCCAATTTCAGATAGGCAGGAGTCAGGCAAACCTTCAAGAAGTAGGGGCTCCCATACAAAAAAGAGCCCCAAGCAATGCCTCTGATAGTGTAGTATCTTTTAATAATAGTAATAATGCACATAGATAAGAGTAACACTTACAGAGAATTTCCAAAATGGCCGCCGGCCGTCTTAACAGGCCATGCGGTGCAGTAAACCAGTAAAGGGGGGCACCTCCCTAAAAGATTGGATGATATGTTGATATGTGAAAGATCGAACAGAACAAAATTCATTTCATATTAATTTGTTATGTTATGATTTAGATATTCTGATGGATCCACTGCCATCCAATCCAGACACAATAAGTACGAAATTTGGAATCATCATTTTATGTCATTTTTATATCTTATTGTATTTTTGCAATATGTTTCCATTTCATATGTAGTGCATTTTTGTATAATAATTAAAAATGTTAATGGAAAATAAAAAACGAGATGGATACCAAAGAAGGAATGGAAAGAAATTATTTTGGGATTAATTTGTTATGTCATTACATTATTTCTGATGCTTCAAACATTAACAAAATGCTCAAACTATTGCATCATGTCATCCTAATGAAACAAGTGAATCTGAATTAACTTGTTAATTTCGTTACAATTATTTCAGATTCAATGAAATTTGTTACTATTGAGATTCAGAGATTTGTATACATCCGATTCTTTAAATAATGTAAATTTTGTCTGAATTTTGATGCATAACAAAACAAATCACACATGCCTAGAGGAAACCACATAGACTCCAATAACATATTTAGTATAACAGAATATATAGGTGGCTAAATGGTCAGCACTTCCACCTGGCAGTACTAGGGTTGTTGGTTCAAATCCCAACCACGGCACCACCTGCCTGGAGTTTGCATGTTCTCCCTGTGACTGCGTGGGCAGGGGCGGACTGACAACTCATGGGGCCCCCAGGCAATAGGGGATCATGAGGCCCCTGTGTCCTTGGCCAAACTCATAAAAGCCTATGAAAAAGGTACCAGAGGCATCTCATGGGGCCCCCTACTGACCCCAGGCCCTCGGCAGTGCCTGAGTTTCCAAATGGTCAGTCCGCCCCTGTGTGTGGGTTTCCTCCAGGTACTCTGGCTTCCTCACACACTCCAAAGACATGCTGGTAGAATCTGTAGCAATATGTTATATGCTGTGTATGGCCTCTAGGGGTCTCACTACTTAGATACTGGTACAACTGTGTTATTGCCTCTCTTTGGTTGTAGTTCTAGGGCAGACACATGTTTAATGGCAGCTATGAGCACCTAATAAAAATGTCTGCTACTAACTACAGTGTGTGAGCATCTGAGCAGGATCGACTAACAGAACATGGTGGCAGCTGGGCACTGGACCTCTGAATAGCAAGTTTTCTGTCTACAAATACAGATTGTGTGACACTGGAACTGTACAGAGAATCAGCAACTGTAAGTACAGAGTCCCTATCAGACTGCACTATGGAGAGTGGCCTGAAACCCCCTCAGAGACTGGATGTCACTTCTTCCAATCTCTCACAGACATGGAGACACTGGAAGGAAGAGTTTACTCTGTATGTGGACCTGACAGTGGCACCCAGAGATGAGCAGAGGGAAGTAAAGCTGTTTTATTACTTGATTGGGGAAAAAGGCAGAGAACTAGCCGAGACCCTGCTCACAGACAGCATGGCACTGACAGACATACTGCAAGCATTTGATAAGCACTGTGACCCCAAGAAGAATGAGACAGTGGAGAGATACAAGTTCTTCTCAAGGAATCAGGAGACTGGGGACAGTGTGGACAGATATGTGACAGAGCTGAGGAGACTGGCTGCAACCTGTGGATTTGGGGACATCAGGGACTCCCTTTTCCGAGACAGGATAGTGTGTGGCATCAGAGACTCTCACCTCAGAGAAAGATTACTGAGGGAGGAAGAGCTGGCGCTGGAGAAATGTATACAAATCTGCAGGCCTGCTGAGCTGACTAAGGACAGGCTGAAGATGATGGAGGGCACCAGTGATGCCTCAGTACATGCAGTATCTGTGAAAGGCAGAGCAAGGTCCAGGCTCCCTGTGAGCTCAGTCCAGTGTAAATACTGTGGCAAAAGACATGAAAGAGACAAAGAGAAATGTCCAGCGTATGGGGAGTCCTGCAGGACTTGTGGCAAGATGAACCACTTTTCAGCTGTGTGCAGATTCAAAACCAGCAAACAGTACAGACAAGTCCACACAGTGACCCAGGACACAGACGAGGACAGCACAGAGGGCATCACATGGCTGCAGCTGCAGTATGCAACAGAGAACGTCAATGTAGTCAAACAGCCAGTAGCCAATGATGCAAAGCAGCTCTTTGCCATATTTATGGTGAATGAACAGCCCATAAGATTTCAGCTGGATTGTGGAGCAAGTTGCAATGTCATTCCATTTACTCTGCTTAACAAACAGGTTCCCATTGAGCCCACTGATAAGGTACTGGTCATGTACAACAAAAGTGTTCTGAAACCCATGGGAACATGCAAGCTAAAATTAAGAAATCCACGTAACAGAAAGAGCTACAGAGTGGAGTTTACTGTGTTGCAGGAGGACGATCACATTCCTTTGCTGGGAGTTAAAGCAGTTCAGGATATGGACTTAATAAAGGTGCAGTCCCATAACATCATGGCTCTGGAAGTTTCTGAGAATACTCAAAATCCTAAACAACAGGCAGAATACATTTTGGATTTTCACCACATAAAAACAGAGTATGCTGATTTATTTGAAGGTGATGGGTGCCTGGAAGGTAAATACAAACTAGAAATTGATCATGCAATACAGCCTACCAGACGGCCTACAAATAGAGTACCTGTAGCCTTAATGCAACCGCTTAAAGGGGAACTGCAGGATTTGCACAGCAGAGGTATGATAGCACCAGTACAGGAAAGCACAGACTGGATAAGCAGTTTGGTGATAGTGAAAAAACCATCAGGCAAGTTAAGAATATGTATTGATCCTAAGCCACTGAACAAGGCCCTGAAAAGAAATCACTATCCAATGCCAATAATAGAAGATATTCTACCAGATCTATCAAAGGCTAAAATATTTTCGGTATGTGATGTGAAAAATGGGTTCTGGCACGTGGAACTGGATAAAGAATCAAGTTTATTAACAGCATTTTCTTCCCCAATTGGACGCTATAAGTGGCTGAGAATGCCAATGGGATTAAGCCCGGCTCCAGAAGTGTTCCAACAAAAATTGATGCAAGCTTTGGAAGGACTGTCTGGAGTAAAAATAATAGCAGACGATATACTAATAGTTGGGGAAGGTGATGATCTAGAATCCGCAACAAAGGATCACGATAAAAAGATGATACAATTCTTAGACAAATGCAGAAAAAAACAAATCAAACTGAACCTGGCAAAATTCAAACTAAAAATGACAGAAGTACCATATATTGGACATCTTCTTACCTCACATGGTGTTAAAGTCGATCCAGAGAAGGTGAGGGCAATACAGGACATGCCGACACCTACAGATATACGTGGAGTACAACGATTCCTGGGCATGGTGAATTATCTTTCCAAATTTTGCAAGCATTTATCAGACGTGTGAACCACTGAGACAGCTAACTCACAAAGACGTACTCTGGGAATGGACAGAAAGCCATGAAACTGCTTTTCAGTCAGTGAAAAATGCTATTGCAGACGCAGCAACGCTAAAATATTTTGATCCAGATCAAGCAGTGGTAGTACAATGTGATGCCTCAGAAACCGGCCTTGGAGCCACACTAATGCAGGATAAACAGCCAATCACATATGCAAGCAGAGCGTTAACTCTAACAGAGCAAGGATATGCTCAAATCGAGAAGGAACTACTAGCGGTAGTATTTGGGTTAGAGAAATTTCACCAGTACACCTACGGTCGACAAGTGGTGGTGCATTCAGATCACAAACCTTTAGAAAGTATTACAAAGAAGCCACTACTGAATGCCCCAAAAAGACTGCAGCGTATGCTGTTAAGGCTTCAGAAATATGATTTTAACATTTGTTACTGTCCAGGGAAGGATTTACTGATTGCAGATGCCCTAAGCAGAGCTTACTTACCCATCACAAATGAAGAAGAACAAGACATTGAAAGCATCAATATGTGTGAATATCTGTCTGTCTCAAAAGACAGACTGAAACAAATACAGACCTGCACAGCAGAAGATATACCTCTACAGATCCTAAAGACTGTCATCTTGAAGGGATGGCCAAAACACAAGCAGCATGCTCCAATGGAGGTTTCTCCATTTTTTCACATAAGAGATGAACTTTCTGTGCAGCATGGAATCATCTTTAAAGGAGAAAGGGCTGTCATACCAAAATCCCTTAGAAGAGACATTATAGAAAGATTGCACTCGACTCACTTAGGTGTAGAAGGATGTCTACGTCGTGCACGAGAATATGTTTATTGGCCTGGAATGAATGACCACATAAAAAACTTTACAGCACAGTGTGAAATATGTGCATCGTGCAATGATAAGCAACCGAAAGAGACATTGCAACCACATACAATTCCAAACAGACCATGGTCAAAAGTAGGAACAGATCTGTTCACGTGGAACGACAAGGAATATCTGGTAACTGTGGACTATTTTTCCAACTTCTGGGAGAAAGACTACTTACAGGACACAAGGGCCAAAACAGTAATTAAAAAACTCAAGGCCCATTTTGCCAGATATGGCATTTTGGATATTGTGTTCTCTGACAACGCTGCTCAATTTACAACGGAAGAATTCAAAAAATTCAGGGAGAGGTGGGAATTTGAGCACCATCATCATCTCCTGGATATCCACAGAGTAATGGTAAAGCGGAGTCAGCAGTAAAAACAGCCAAAAGACTCATGCAAAAGGCAAAACAGGCAGGTACAGAGATATACCTGTCTATACTGGACCACAGAAACACACCCACACAAGGCCTAGACACCAGTCCAGCACAGTGGCTTATGAGTAGACGTACAAGGACTCTCCTAACAACTGCAGGTCAACTACTAAAGCCAAAGCTTGTGGGCAATGTTAAAGCCAAACTAACAAAGAATCAAGATAGGCAAGCTTTCTATTATAATAAATCTGCAAAAGATCTGCCTGTTCTCCAGCGCAATGAAAATGTACGGATTCAGCCAATAGGCAAATATGACAAACACTGGAAAAAAGCGAAGGTTGTACAGAAATTGGGACCACGGTCCTATGAAATTATAACAGAGGAAGGAAGAAGATGGAGGAGAAATCGGAGACATCTGAGAAAAACACAAGAAGGAGATGATACAGGGCCCTGGGAACAGTATATGGACACTCAAAGCGATGAGACTATGAATACCAGCAACAAAGAAACAGGGACTACTGAGGAGCATAGGGAGGTCTCTAGGCAGAGAGAGACAGTCCCAGAAAATAGACTGCCAGAATCAGAAGAACACCAAGATTTCTGTGAAGAAACCTCATATGTTACGCGAGCTGGCAGAACAATCAGAAAGCCGGCCCACCTCAAGGATTATATCTAACTTATAGCTATGTTCTACTTCACCAATTTGTGTTTGTTATATTTCATTGTTCTTTTATTTAAAAGAGAAAGGATGTAGCAATATGTTATATGCTGTGTATGGCCTCTAGGGGTCTCACTACTTAGATACTGGTACAACTGTGTTATTGCCTCTCTTTGGTTGTAGTTCTTAGGATATACACATGTATAATGGCAGCTATGAGCACCTAATAAAAATGTCTGCTACGAACTACAGTGTATGAGCATCTGAGCAGGATCGACTAACAGAACAGGATCCTGTCTAAATTGGCCCTAGTATGTATGAATGTGAGTTAGGGACCTTAGATTGTACACCCCTTGAGGGTTAGGGACTGATGTGAATGCACAATATATATGTAAAGCACTGCATCAATTGACAGCACTATATAAGTACCTGAAATAAATATATAGAGGTAAACATGTCCTCAAAGTAAATAAACCATAATAATAAAAAAAAATTACTGTATCAAAAAATCCCTTTATTCGAATGACTGAATCCCAAAAAACCTAACCCGCAGCTCAAACCACTTAAATTGAAATACCATATGCCATAATTACTGGAAAAAACACGCGGTCACATGAATCCAATAATAAATCAATCAACAAAATAATCCCCAAAGAGAGAAAAAAATACTTAATTATTAGTTCTTTTTAGGAGTTGTTGCATTTGAGATTTCATTTTAAGAGGTTTTAATTGTGGGTTAGGGTTTTACTTTGAATACAATCATCTAAAAAAGGTATTATTTGATACTTTATTATTTTTTTAGATTTTTGTTAATCTTTTTTGGTTTGAGAGCACTGACCCTCTTTAAATACTCTCATACTAAGTATGTTTTTCGAGTCCATGTGGCTTCCTCTATTTCATCTGTAAGTTTTTGATACATTAATATTATTTTTTATTTTTGTTAATATATTTGATTTGAGGACACCTGAAATTGTATATGTTGTTATACTGTATATTGTTATGCTAGTAATTAGCCATTCCAAGAAAAGGAAAGGGCTAACATGTGCAAGAAGGAAGGGGGCTGTGATAGAAAACTGACTTCCCTGAACTGATCAAACTTTCTAGCAAGTACAAAGGCAAGTGAATGAATTAATTTTGCAAATTTGTTATGAGTTGTTGTTATAGTTAGAAAGAAAAAAAACACCATGTGTAGGCATTTGCTTGATTTTTCTGTGCATTTACCTGCAATTTTTTAAGTTGGTGACAGGGCCTCTTTAGGAAACAAGTTTGTAATTACTATTTTAAATTGTTACTTTAAAGACAAAATGCCACCTGCAAATTCTCACCACTGGAGTCCCCAAGAGATGCAAGAAGCTGATATGTGACTCAGCCCACCAGACTTCACCTCTATCCAAAATATTAAACTTTGTGTGAGTTAACCCTTTTGAACCGAACTCAGTTTTTAAATAATAAAGGATTTGTCTATAAAGAAAAAAACTCATCAAATTCACACTGCAAAATAACGTTCGAATTCTAAGCTAAATTTAACTCAAGTATATTTTTAGACACAAAACATGGTCACATGACTGAAAAATGCGGAGGGGAAAAACAGAAAAAAGTTCTAGGTAAGCCAGCCCCTGCAGGCATCATCATCAAAGAGCTTCCGTCACAAGTGTTTTATTATTTTTAGTTATGACTTGTGTGAGGGCCGCGGTGACTCACAGACAGATCTGCCTCAACTAACAAGCACGTGAAGTACTTGGATGTTCCGGAAAATCCCATATTCCAATAATGAATCTACTCTAGAAACAAAGCAATACCCTAGAGTCTTTTATTATCGGATAATAATGAAATTTTTTTTTTAAATAAAATTAATTAATAGAATTTATTTTCAGGATAAACATTTATTTACAAAGCAGTTTGGTGAATGATATGTGAATCCTCGGTTTCCACTCATTTACCTGAATAGCTTAATTTGTTGAATATAAATAACAGGTCCCTTGTAAAGTGAAGGTTTAGTCCACGTTGAACCTTTATAGTCTGGAATTAGTGATTAGCCAATCGATACAAGTTTGAGTTTTGGCCATGTACTGGGATAATTTACAAGTATAATGATCTTTTTCACCTTCTTATAGGGGGTATGACAAATGCCTCTCTCCAAACAAGGTATTGCGCTAAACCTGTAGGTAGATAAGAGAACCAGAACCTTCCCTAACTGGAAGGGTGGGTTTGACAATAAAGTTGGCAGTCCCTCCACCCAGGACAGGGCCCCTTTGAACAAAGGGGATTTCATTCCTGGGAAATTAACCAGTTATCTAATCAAAGTAATTAGAAGAACTTCTGCAACCAACATATAACATTAATGTCAGGAAAGCAGCTAATGCAAATTCATCTTCAGCTATGCTAATTCTCATGCAGCTAATGCTCGTGCACGAGTACCAGCACACAGAAAAGCCCAGGCTTCCATGCCCCATCGCGCATTGGCGCACGTGTCTTTCCGCATTGGCGCCAAACTGCCTACTTAAAGGAGACTGTACTGTGTACTAATCACTGGATGTTATCCAGCTTACTGTGACCTGTGTTCCTGTTTGTACTGATTGATCTTCCGTTGTTGACCTAGCTTGCTTCTGACCTTGCTCTGTGGATTCTGACCTCGGCTTGCCTTAGACTACTCTCTGCCTGATCTCCTGGTGCTGACCTTGGCTTGCTACTGGTTCTCACTCTGCTTGCTTCCTTGGTACAGACCCCACCCTGCCTCCTGACTACACTGCTGTCTCTTTGTGTATAACCCTGGCTCACCTTGACTACATCCCTGACCATGGCAGTCAGCTGCTATCAAGCTATCGGCACCCGTGCCTCTTTGAGCCTTGTACCTCTGTCACCACATTCAGGGGTGCTCGGACCAAAGCTGCAAGTGAAGCCCTCTTGTCAACTCGGCGTTCAACCAAGGTATGTGACAATTAACCATATTTATATAGATGTACACAGTATAGAAATGATAATAGTGCATACATCCAATATACAAACAGGTTTTATCAGCAGGGCCTGGAAGGAACCCTGGTGGAATTGTGCACATATACCTGGGTATATATAGTTTTTATTAGAGGTACCTCCAGATGAATGTTGCAGTAAAGTCCAGTTGCAGGGGACCCTGAGAAATATCACAATGCGGAAGTTGTCTTGGTGTAAGAAACCTGAAGACAAGATCTGTGGTGATGAGGAGACCCTCCATCCATTGTCCAACCAGCCTGGAATGCAGCTTTTCACCAACAGAAGCTGTGGCATGACACTGAACCTCAGAGTCAGCCTATCTACTCTGTGCTTAGTCCCTAGCAGAGATTCACATGACAAAAAAAATTGTTTTGTCTCAAATTCTTTCGTTAAATTAATTTCATTTAATGATATTCGCTCTGTTAGAATGATTTGTTTTCAGAATTTGTTTTGTGTATTCAGATTAGTTTCATATATTCGAATGCAGCTAGTCTAACCCACAAAGAGATTTAAAATGAGCTGATTGAACAATATCTAAAAAACGAATGTAACAAAATTCATCTTGGATTCATGTATTTTTGTCAGGAAACTAGTACAGCTACTGCTAATTCTTCTACAGCTCATGCTAATTCTTCATGCATTTCTGTGTGCCTTGCGCATTGGTGCAAAGCTGCCTATTTAAAGGAGACTCGGCTGTGTGCTAATCACTGGATGTTCTTCAGCTTCCTGTGATTCATATTCCTGTGTTCCTGTTTGTACTGACTGATCTTCTGTTGCTGGCCCAGCTTGTTTCTGACCTTGCTCTGTGGATTCCGGATTTTGACCTTGGCTTGCCTTAGACTACTTTCTGCCTGATCTCCTGGTGCTGACTTCGGCTTGCTATTGGACCTCGCTCTGCTTGCTTTCCTGGTACCGACCCCTGTCTGCCTCCTGGTCACACTGCTGTCTCATTGTGTATGACTCTGGCTCACCTTGACTACATCCCTGACCATGGCAGTCACCTGCTATCCGGCTATCGGCACCCGTGCTTCTTTGAGCCTTGTACCTCCGTCACCCCATTCAGGGGTGCTCAGACCAGAACTGCAGGGGAAGCCCTCTCATCAACTCAGCCTTCAACCAAGGAACATGACAGCTATGTTCATTCTTTACAAAGAGAAATGGAATGAGCAGATTGGACAATATCCAAAACAAGGAATAAAACAAAATGAATTTCGGATTCATTTGTTATGTTCATTTGTTACAAAGAGAAATGGAATGAGCTGATTGGACGATATCCAAAAGAACAACTGAAACTAAATTTATTTTGGATTTATTCATTATGTTCATTTGTTACAAAGAGAAATGGAATGAGCTGATTGGACGAAATCCAAAAGAATGAATGGAACAAAATGAATTTTGGATTCATTTGTTATGTGATGATGCAAATTTTCTGAGGAATCCACCTCAAACACAAAAAGTAGGATATTGGACTCATAATCTTATTTCAATTTCATACCTTACTGTATCTGCTGTAATATATTTATATTTCATATGCAGTGCATTTTTTATGATAATAAAAATGTTAATGCAAAATAAAGGATGTAATGTATATTAATAATCTCTGTGAACATTACCAGTATTAAACCAAAAATGTAATATATTGCAGTTTACCAATCCTTAGATGTGGTGGCTGAATGAGAATTCTTTTTTAGGCTTTTCCCTTTTGTTTGCTTTTCCCCTAGCCAATAACACACCTCCTGTATTTGAGTGCCCCCACTCTGGATGAAGGAGCACATGGGGCATAGCAGACAGTGACATTGTCAGTCTTGGCGAATGTTAGATGTACTAGCAAATTTAGATACACTAACAAATTGAACCCAAACTCAAGCTAACACTACAGTTACAGCAACAGTTTTTTCCTTTTGGGATGATAGTTTTACATAAATAAATGAAATCTGACCATTGTTACTATATATATTATTATATGTAACACCCTGCAGTAACATTGGTTGCAGGATGTTAAGTGCACACAAGATTGCAGTATTCTGCAGTTCCGTTTAACAGACTCTATTGAAGAAGGGCCTTGTTGGACTTGTAGATTGGTAGCAGGACTTTGCTGTTTAGAGAACGAGTGAATAGACTACATTTCCCAGAGGAGTTGGGTAAGGGCAGGCGCATATAAATTCAGAAGCCTGGGAACAGGAAAGCAGGAAGTGGAATGGTGAAAGCCGGAGAGCAGAGTTGTGTGGAGAAGGCTGTATGGGATGCTGGAGATCCGAGCTGGGTCAGGCCACAGAGTAAAGGAGTGAGGAGGAATCGCAGACAGCTGGCATCGCTGAGAAGTAGGATGGACAATCTTGTAGGCAGGAGGACTGGATTGCTGTCAAATGCATCGCTCTTCAAATGGAGGGACCAAGAGAACATGGGTGCCCAGCTTCTGAGAGACCACATTACTGGTGAAAGGGTTCTATACCCAAATCATCAAAAGTTGCAAGTGCCATTGTTAAGTTCAGTTGCCTTGCGCTCAGTTCAGCACATTGTTTCATAGCTACTCAATCTTGAAGCCTAGATTGTCTGGCCTATCTTGCACTGCAGCCTACTAATCATTGCATAGACAACATCTTAAATCGCTGGACTTTGCTAAAATGTACGCTGCAGACAAAATTACATTAGTGTCTCAGTTCCAGTCTGTTTTAATCCCAAAGGAACGTTCTCATCATACTAGCTCACCAACCTTAATGGTGCACAAACCCTTTTGAAGTCTGCTTCCGCCCCTTTCTACCATCTCAGTTAAATCTTAGACGTCATTCTTTGTGTTAAAGAGGTATTCAAAATTCAACATCATTTAAAGTAGACGTCCCCTTTTCTCTGTGTTTACACTATCTTTGGGAAATCTTGCTTTTACACAAGGAAAGATCTGAACCTTTATGTGCACCAACTAGGCCCCCATCGAGCGCACAGAAGATTGGACACCTCTGTGTTATAGAAACAAAACAAACCCGCAAAAAAAAAAAGAAAGAATAAAAAACTTCTAGTCACTCTGGTGACATCATGGGAGCTTTCTCTTATTTCTGGCAGTGAGAAATGGCATTCTTGCTAGACTGAATGGTGCCCATGTAATGGAGTGTGAGCACCATTCCATCCTTGAGTACTGTGAGCCCAGGCTTTGTGATGATGCACCCCCACAGGGTAGAGCAGCAACAGGCTGGGCTCCCAAGAAATGGGCAGAATGATGGGACTGTCTTTCTGTCCGAAGGGTGAAAGAAGGAAATCTCAAAGAAAAATGAAAAAAAGGCCAGACTACTAAGTACGGCAAAAATATTGGATTCTTTGGGCACAGTAAGAGACCACACAATTAAATACATACAACCATTTATTGACATAGAGTCATATATTCTATATAGGACCCATAATACAAACATGCCCTAGAAGAAAAGGGCCAAAAAAGGGGAAAATCATAATCATAACTCCCTGATATTCAAGTTACGGTCCTGAAGAAGCCAAATGCACAGGCGAAATGTGTTGACCGTTTTTTTTATAAATGTATATTGCATTTACTGTAACTATGTGCTTAGTTATCTACATATATGTGAGGGAGGCATAGTGCTCATAATTATGATTTGGCCCCTTTGTATTATGGGTCCTATATAGAATATATGACTCTATGTCAATAAATGGTTGTATGTATTTTACTGTGTGGTCTCTTATTGTGCCCAAAGAATCCAATATTTTAGCCGTACTTAGTAGTCCGGACTTTTTTTCTTTTGTTTTCAATAGGACTTGGCGATAGGAAGCTCTTTTTGGTTATTTTTCAAAGAAAAAGGGTTTTCCTTCAGACATTTTCCACTATGGAGGGTAAGAGTTCATAAGATAATTATGGGCAAGCGATTAGAAATCAGCTTTGAGTACAAGCGCAATCAAAAGCTGTCTTCCAATTGGTTCCTACTGTTTTGTGTCCTGTTACAAAGTGAGATCTTCTTTGCACATTTTATTAACATATTGGCCTTTATCATCTTGATTGTTCATAGAAATGTCCATAGAAATTCCAAAAGTGCCAACAAAGTGATCACTACAATGTAGACACTGCAGCGTGCCATGGTTGATCCAGACCAGAAATAGGATGCAATGTTCCCATTGTTACACAGGTTGCTGTTGCAGCAGTACAACTTCTGATTGGCATGGAGGGAAATGGAAGCTAATAAACTGTAACACACATCCGTAGAACAGTATCCGTGCAGTATAGTGTTCCCCTGAGGAAAGCCTGGACAAAAACAAGCATGTAAGCATGAGAAGATTATGAATCCATCAAAAGAATTAATGTTTATGTAAAGCTGGCCATACATTATTCAGTTTTTTTGTGATCAGCCAGTGGTGGATTCAAGGTGGATGGGGGAATCCTTCCTGCAGCCAGAATACACTGATAAAGAACACATTTTCCAGCAGTCCCATTTGGGAGGCGTCAACCACTATATTTACTTCTCTTGAATGGGAATGGCTATAGATGGATTGAAATTTGGCCGATCCCTTCTGAACCAGCTACATTTTGATCCCTCTATGGCCAGCTTAAGAGTCTATTCTTTGCCATCATTTTTAAAAGTGCTTTCTAGAAGAGGGGATATTATTGGTGACCTTTGTCAATGACATCATTGTGAACCATGGTACAAGTACCTAAAGTGTACAAGTAAGTGCACTCCTGTGACCCACAAAAGAAAGAGCAATGAGCAATGTTTAGAAATCTGTTTGGCTGTTGTGGATAATGTCACACCAGAGAACCTGTTCAGAAACCCTGAGCAACAACATTCAAAGTTACTGATAGACATAAGCATCGCTGTAACTTAATGAAATTAAATGAGAAGTAACATTACCTACTGCATTTACACAAGCAGTGGTGTCCCTAGGTGGATGCAGGCCTTACCGGGTGACACCATCACAGGGGGTGCAGGCGCAGGATGCCAGCAGAGCTTCTGGGCTATGTGAAGGTCCTGGCCAGTTATTTGGCTGATCCCGGATTCCCGACACAGTGACAGCTGCCCCCTGGTGTAGCGGTAAAATGAGTATACCGGACCCATGAAGATATGCATCCCCTGAAGCAACTGCGCATGTGCCGATTTCAGGACGAAGAAGCTGATCACCTTAGCACAGAACTGCCACAGTTAACCCATTACAGGCTGCAAACCTATATAGGTTCAACCTATACAGGGTTAACTGATCTTGCAACCCATAGCGGTCCATGGGATCAGCTTCAGCGGTTTGCAGCCTGTCAGGGGTTAACTGTGGCAGCTCTGTGCTAAAGTCGGAGATTGGCTTCGGCCTGAAACCGGCACATGCGCAGTTGATTTAGGGGATACATATCTTCACTGGTCGGGATACTCATTTTACCGCTACACTGGCACCACTCCTTCCTCTCTGGAGGGGTGGCACCAACCCTAGGGATGCCTCTGTACACAAGGGAACATGTTTCCGGTACATGATGTGATGGCAATTTTCAGCTTTTAGCGCTATCACACTTTGAATGACAATTGCGCGGTCATGCAACACTGTACCCAAATGAATTTTTTACCATTTTTTTGAGATAGATAAAGCTTTATTTTGGTGGTATTTATTCACCACTGGGATCTGTATTTTTTTTGCTATGTAAATGAAATGTCCAAAAAATTTGAAAAAAAGTGTTTTTTTTATACAATTTTGCAAATAAATAATATTTCATCATAAATCTTAGCCAAAATTTATTCCATTATCTTTTTAGTGAAAAAAAAAATCCAAATTAGTTTATAAGCAAAAATTATAATTTTTAAACATTTTTTTTTACATTTTTATTTTTTTTTTATATTATTATTTTTTATTTTTATTTTTTTTTTTTACATACTGTCACCCTAGCAGTACAATGTCACCATGGTGACACTGTACTACTTGTGGGGGGTGATGAAGATTTTTTTTTTTTTTTTTTACACTGATTGCTTTTACACCCATATAGGATATAAAAGCAATCATTTCTCTTTCTCTCTGTGTGCATTCTTGCACTCATTGAAAAGAACTGAGTGAGCTGTGATTGGTCATAGCTTGTCACATGGTACAAGGCTTTTGTGAATAGCCTTGTACCATGTGACCTCTGTGATCATTCACAGATTTCACACATAGTAAGCAATGATGTCAGAAGTGACATCTTGCTTACTACTTTGCATGTGATCACTGATTGGCCAATCAGTGATCACATGATCGGGACCTCGTACAGAGGTCCCGTCCGACGATCGGTGTTTCACTGTGTCCGGAGGACACAGCGGGCACCGGATCGCGGTGCTGCGCGCTCCCAGGGAGCGCGCACAAGCAGGGTGCGGGGAGGCCGTTTATAGACGGCCACCCGACCCTGCAGTGCCACCGTCCGGCCGTTTATATACAACGGCCGGTCGGGAAGTGGTTAATTGGATCTTTAGTCTACCTTATAAAAATGTAACAACCTCCAGGTTAGCTAGCTAGTTTTTTTTTTAGTTAGAGGCTGAGTAGCAGCTTGGGATGAGTCAGCCTGTGAGTGAGGCAGTGGTTACCTCAGGACAGGCTAAGGAGGTTCTGAAGGTCAGAGCTTTTGGAGCCCTCCCACCTTTCCAGAAACCTAAGAGCTTTGTAGAGGAGGGATGGAAAAGTAGAGAAAGCTCTGATCTGCATGCTTAAAGCACCTTGGCCAATCCCCTGGCAGAAGACTGGGCTTGGTGACCAAGAAAACCCTTAAGAATCATAGAGCCTGGGAGTGTGAGTCAGTGTCAGGTGGAAGATGGAGTGAGAAGCTGGAGTGTGGAGCCTGGGAGGGGGGCCTACCTACAGGCAGGTTCTGGAGAAGGGTATCTCCACTGTAGCACCGTCTACTAGGAGGGACAGCTTGAGCAACAGGGAAGGAGTCAGCCCAGTGGAATGCCTGAAGCAGCCACCAACCCATTAAGCTATCAGGAAGGACAGTGTGAGTTACCTTACACCCCCTGGGCCAGATAAGGGGAGAGGGCAGTCAGGTGGAGGACCCAACTAGCTCCTCAACTGTGACTCTTGAGGTTGGCAGTTTCTGGGTCCCCTTTCCAAGAGAATACCCTCAGTACGACTGGGTGAAGAGGAAGATGCATCTGGGGTCTGAGGAGGTGCACCAGAGAGATGGAGTGCTCTCAGAGAAGAGACAGTCTTTTCTTTTTGTCCATAGACTTGTACATATTTAATAAGGAGTTGTCCTCGCAGTTCACAGTTCCTTCGGCATTCCATCAACCCTATACAAGTTCAATACCCCTAAAACTACATAAACACGCCTAAGGACTGGTTACTGTCTCCAGTGTGCAAGTGTGGAGGAAGAAAATGTGTTTTGCCTGGCTGTGTAGAACTATAGGAGAGGCCAAAACTCTGCAAATCCTAAGGGGTAGTGTTACAAAAACAACCCTTATTCTATAACTTAATTTATTCCCTAAATTAACACTCAACAAGAAGAACATTTTCCAGGGACATTGTGCTGCTGCGGATATACAGGGGTTAGACCAAAAAATGGAAACACTACATGATTTGCAGGTGTGAAAGACATGACATAATTTGCGTTGAAAACAGAAGTGATGTAATGCTCCTTTGCTTCCGCTGTGTGATGAGACACCTAGCTAACAGGTGGGAAGCCTCACTTTAGTAGTTCACTGCGTGTGCTGCTAGTAATACGCAGTCATGTTACAGCTTATGAAGTTGCCAATTTATTTGCCATGTCGTGAGGTTTCTTATTCCGGGTCACAATCCTGCGCAATGTCTTTTTGTATCTTTTGGTCAGCCGAACTTATGCTTATCTGACGATGTTTTCCCGGAAACTGTATACACCGGCATAACCTTTGACACTGTACCTCGCAACACGGCAAATAAATTGGCAACTTCAGTCACAGAGGCACCAGCTAAGTGGACACCAACGATTTGCGGTCTTTGAAGCTCAGTATGCTCTGACATGACTCCGTATTACTAGCAGCACACAGTGAATGATGAAAGTGAGGCTTCCCACCTGTTAGCTAGGGGTCTCATCACACAGTGGAAGCAAAAGAATGTTACATCACTTCCGCTTTCAACACAAAACATGTCGGCACTTTTACATCTGCAAATCATGTAGTGTTTCCATTTTTTTGGTCTAACCCCTGTATGTTTTCTAACCAAAAAAATTAAGAGTTTAGTCATATGAATAATATTCACAAATACTCCAAAGGAAGATCATTTGAAATATGTTGAGTCCACATGTGAACTGTAGTGGACCCCAACACTTGTGAAAACCCCAAAATAGACACTTTTTAATATTTGTGTTTCATTAATTATATGTCTTTATTCGATTAATAATAAATATATATAACTCGATGGTTTTATATATGCAGTATTTGCTATAATCGATATGTTCCTCATAAAGTTCACTGCTATATATATATATATACTGTTTAAACTCTGTAGGTCATATAGCTGCACACAGAGTATGGTTCACCTCTAAGCCGGGATTCCTCCTTAATGTCGGCTCTCACATGAACATGGCCCCACCTGGCATTTTTGAGCACGTACACAAAAGCGGTACACCCATGTGCACGGGTGAGGTGGCCCCGCCCTCAATAGTGTGTGATTTTCTATTCCCCTCTACTCTGCAGGGACTGCAAATGGCTGATCGTAAATCAAAATCAGATACTTGCACTGCTTGCATTTGACAAATACACTTAGAGTGTTACTAAACTCAGGAGCTTGCATTCACTATATCTGGTCTCCCCGGACCCTGCATTCACTATATCTGGTCTCCCCGGACCCTGCATTCACTATATCTGGTCTCCCCGGTCCCTGCATTCACTATATCTGGTCTCCCCGGTCCCTGCATTCACTATATCTGGTCTCCCCGGTCCCTGCATTCACTATATCTGGTCTCCCCGGAACCTGCATTCACTGTATCTGGTCTCCCCGGACCCTGCATTCACTGTATCTGGTCTCCACGGACCCTGCATTCACTGTATCTGGTCTCCCCGGACCCTGCCTTCACTATATCTGGTCACCCCAGACCCTGCATTCACTATACCTGGTCTCCCCGGACCCTGCATTCACTATATCTGGTCCCCCACAGTACAGCATGGAAATGTAATTATTTCAGCAAATGTAAACTGCTAAATACCTTTTCTGATCAGCAGTATAAAGCAGTCTTGTGACTTCTTTCAGTGTCCAGCTGACCACTGGTTACAGCTTGTAGGAGGAGTTTTCATTCTGCTCTGACTGTCCTATGAGGCTGCATGACCTCTGACCCTCTTTCTGGACAGCGCTGATTGGCTCTGGGCTGATCACATGAAACCCCCCCCCCAAAGGAAAAAACCTGTCTACCAATACACCCCAAACTAAGCGTGTGCAGAGTGACTCCTAGAGCTCTGTACTATCAGCAAATGGATTGGGGACAGTAGAAGGGGAGGATCAGAGAAGTCAGGATCAAACAGCCTTTTTACACAATGTGGAGGATTAAACCCTTGGGTTCCACAGTGAGTATAACAAGCATGCTTTACTGCATATGCAGACTGATTTTAGTGTTGTGGGTTTAGTATCACTTAAATGTTACTTTGTTGCTAAGGGTTCAACTTTGGGGCCAAGCCCTGCTGATCCCCTAGAGTTAAGTTCTTCCCACCAGCCATTACCTGTCCAATGGGAGCACCCTGAGGCACTGTGATTGGATAGACCAAGTATTCTCAAACTGGGTCCACCAGATGTTGCTAGGGGCTCCTTGGACTGTGGCTGGTTGACCGCCCATCTGATGGTATCTCCTTGGTTCCAGGGCCACTTGGCAGAGCCAGCTGCATGAACCCAATGAACTTTTCAGCTGTCTGTTCCACTAACCCCCAATGGATCGATTTTTAACAGGGGTTCCCCACAACCTGAAAATTATTTTAGGGGTTCCATTGGGTTAAAAAAGGTTGAGAAAGGCTGGAATACACAGCAGGTTGGTTAGGCTAAGCCTCGGGTGCAGAGTTTAGCCCTGGAGTTGGGGAAAGTCAAGCGTCATAGAGTGAAAGCAGAATCAGAGGGGCACACCCAGACTCCATGTTACAGGTGTTTTATTATTTACAGTCAACACAATTAACAAATGAACACTTTGGTCCCTTCAGTACTTACTGGAGGACCAGTTGGGAAAATGGTTGATGTTGCAGTAGTCAGTCTCGTAGCAGCTTGCTGTGATATAGATAGAATTATTTCCTCTATCCATGATGGAGGATTGGTTGCAGAGCGGTGCCATAGAGGACCCTTTCATGACTGTATTGCTGCCATCTGGAGATGTTGAGGACAACATATTGCAAATCAGAAGACTGGAAAACATCATTTTGTCCATATGAACCCATCATTTAAACCAGGGGGCCTCCAAACTTTCTAAGCAAAGGGCCAGTTTACTGTCCTTTAGGGGGGCTGGACTGTAGCCAGTGGGTGTAGAAAATGCCCCAGCATCAGTGCCCCATCATTGGTTTTAATAGGAGGAATAGTTCCCCATTGTTTATATCAGTGAGAATAATAGTGCTCAATTGTTGATATTCAATGTTGATTCATTGTTGATATCAGTGAGAAGTATAATGCCTCATTGATGATGTCAGTAAGGGGGATGGTGCTCCATCATTGGTGACAGTTGGTGCAATAGTGCCCCAAGGGCCAGATAAAGGCAAGCAAAGGGCCACCTCCGGCCCCAGTTTGGAGACTACTGATTTAAACTGACACATCCTGTGATTCATCAAGTTACATGTCCACATTTCTACACCATCATGTAATTATGTTGAATACAATCTCTTGATCTCATGAATAAAACAATAATTCTGAGCTTCTTGCCAAGGCAGTCCATGTCACATGGTCTCTGGCTACCAATCATTGCTGCAGAGAGTCTACTGTTTTCATTCATCAGCAAGATAAAAGGATCAAAAATGCTGCTGCCATGTACAGTATACAGAGAATTTATTAAAAAAAACATGCGTCAAAAAATATAAAACTCCTAAACCAATGCTGCTGCTCTTTGTTGACAAACCATCAAACAAAATATATAAAAATAAAAAAAGCGCAAAAAAAAAAAATATATATATATAAATAAAATCACAAAATTTAAATAAAACAATATATAAAATAATTTATAAAGTAATGTCCAAATAAAAATGCAAAAATAAAAGTCCCAATCCAAAAAAATAAGATATCTTAAATCCAATGTGTTCCAAATAAATAAATGAAAAAAAGTGCCGTATGCATAACTTCAGTGTATTAGCATCATCTGTGATAACCAACCAACCAATACAGAGAATTGCATACTATACATTGAAACAAGGGTCTTAACACATTACCTTGCAGGCATCTGGTTGTTTGCAGTTGAGGGAAAAAATTGCCCCTCTGGGTGATCTGTGTATATTGCAGGGATTGGAATAAACTTTGTTGCAGATTCCTACCTTTTTTAGTCTGAAGAAATATCTGTTTGTGTCAATGTGCAGAGTGAATCTGTATGGGGGTGATTTTATAATTATCAATAAGCTGCTGCACTTGCAGGGCTCTATTGAGGAAAGTGGCAGGGTCTGCATCCCTTAAGACGTGATTTCCCTTTGGGAATATCCCACCAAAAATGACATTTTTGTTGCAAGGGATGCTCAAAATCTGACTTGTATCTTAGTATAGATTTCTGGGAAAATCAGTGAGTCAATCACACAAGCAGAAAATTCTATTTCTGGCTGGGGGCGATCTGTACACCACCTGGGTACAGAACGCCTCAAAGTTACCATATAGAAAATTACAGCAGTGCAGATTGAAAAGGAAAGGAAATGTTTAATGACATTTAATTACAATATGCCTTGTGTAGCAATTATACTATATTATCTTTTTTTTTTTTACTTGACATTTTTTCCCCCACAAAAGTGGAGTTACCCTTTCAGGTATAAGTCTTATTTATTTTACTATTCCAGTGTTCTGTCCTCTCAGGGAATAAAGTACCTGTAGCATATGTGATATTTTTTACTGGTTTCCTAAGTGCTTTGTAGCCTTGCTACAGACAGGACACCATCTTCCCTCCATGGCCATCCAACAGCACAGCTAGCAAGGGGACAAGCTGCTTTGACAGATGCGTATCTCCGGCTCCAACCACTTTCCTTAGAGAAGGAGCTGGAAAGATGCATCGGCATGCAGCGGCACTTGTCTCAGGAAAGTGCTTGGAGGCAGAGCAAGGCACTGGCTGTTAATGAGGCTGTCAGTCAGGAAAGATGCATTCCGGTGCGCAGAACAGTTTGCGACCAATTCGCTGGTGCGCATGTGCAAATGCGTGAATGTGCATGAGGGGGTTCACATGTGTGAATGGGTGCGCAGGAGCGCAAAAAAGTGTGCGAGCATGCACCAGGCGGGTTATTTAACCACTCGCCTACCGGACACTTTTACCCGCTTCCTGCCCAGGCCAATTTTCAGTTTTCAGCACTGTCGCACTTTGAATGACAGTTGCGCGGTCATGCAACATTGTACTCATATGAAGTTTTTATCATTTTTTTGAGACAGAGCTTTCTTTGGTGGTATTTAATCACCTCTGCGTTTTTTATTTTTTGCTAAACAAACCAAAAACAACTTAAAATTTTGAAAATTCCTGTATTACCTCTCTGTTGCCAACTTAATCTGCCCCAACCTTGCCTAAACGCTGCCTGCAGGGGAGTATTTACCACAAGGCAAACAAGGCCTAGGGTGGCATTTTTCATGGGGGCAGCATTGCCCCCCCGGAAGAAGGGATGGAAGAAGGGACACACGCAGCATGGGGACCAGTTGGGATCTGAAAGAGGCTGCGGGCTGCTTAATGGTGTATGCAGAGCCTGACTCTTGTTCCTGGGGATGTCCAGAGCTGTGAAGATGAGTGTCTTCTCTCTCTCACTGGGGTGGGGGTGGCAGGTGAATGGGTGGCGGTGATAGTAGAAGGCTCTCTCGGGTGGGTCGCATGGGCTGGGGTGTTGTTGGTCCATGTCAGGGGGGTGTTGGTTGGTGTCAGGGTCTCTCCGGGGGGGGAGCTGATTTTTGTGTTGCCTAGAACAGCACGAAACCTAAATACACCACTGGCTGCCTGTACTGACCCCTGGCTTGTCTTTGGTTTTCGTCTCTGCCTGCTCCTCTTGCGCATACAGCCATCTGCCTACAATTGCCGACCCTGGCCTGACGTTGACTATTCTTCTGCATGCTGTGATACACCTTGATCTGCTTTTCAATTGCCAACCAGGACTGCCTGACCCTGCTCTCTGCATCTGAACCAGCTGACTTGTGTCACTTGCCAAGCCGGTCTTCCCTCAGCACATCCTGCTCCACAGCAACGCACATCCTGCTCCACAGCAACGCACAGCCTGCTCCACAGCAAACGCACAGCCTGCTTATTGGCAACGCACAGCCTGCCATTCAGCAAACACAGCCTGCTCCACAGCAAACATGCAGCCTGCTTATCAGCAACGCACAGCCTACTCCACAGCAACACACAGCCTGCTTCACAGCAACGCACAGCCTGCTCATCAGCAAACACAGCCTGCCCACAGCAACGCACTGCCTGCTCATCCTCCAACCTTGTGCAGCTCTCCGGTATCCTGCAAAGGAAGACCAGTCATGCACTCGTTCCCACTCTGTGCTCAGGTGCTCCTGTCACTTTACCAGGACTCCTGAGCCGGAGGTGTAAGAGAAGCCTACCTCTACATGTCAGGCTCCACCACCAGGTACATTCTGCTGTCTCCTTGTTATCTGCATTGTCGGTGAGCCATGGTGGGAGGGAGGCATCCTGTCCTGCCATGTAGCTAAGCTTACAAAGCATGTAGGAAGATGGGGCAAAGTACCTTTATGGCTTCATGTACACGAGCAGCTCCTAAACTCGAGTTTAGGAGCTTTTGGCATTTTTTTGCCAAAGCTCCTAAACTCAACTCCATAAAAGCCTATGTGTCCATGTACACATAAGCTTTTAGCAGAGTTTAGATGCTGCCGTGTTTAGGTGAGGCTTAATCTCCCTCTCCTGAACGCGGCAGAATCACGTTCAGGATAGGAAAGTTTTGACCACTGACCATGGGAAAATGCAAAATGCAGCAACTGCAGTACCTCGTTTTTGCCGCAATTTGTGGTTTCCCACGGTCAGGGTAGGCTCATGTACATGAAGCATAAAACATAGCAGTATGACGAGTGCAATACTGCTCACACAGAGTGGTTATTAGAAAATCCAAGTGGAGTAATATAATAAGTATTAACAAACAAGTTTTATTTGATCACATGGATCATACGGAGGTTAGACAGAGACATGGTAAACAACTCTTTATAAAATCACTGAATTAAAAGCATTCGGCGTCTCCAGATCTAATAATATTTGGCAATCAGGAATCCACATAAGGCAATGAAGTTCCTAACTACTAGATCAAAGGATTTCCATATTTTCCATATAATATCTGCACGAGGGGAACATTCTTCAAAAAGTGTTTTGGTGACCACCACAGTGAATGGAATGACTTCCTGAAAATGGAAAACAGAAAAAAAGGATCATAGTAGAGGGAACAAAAAATAGCCTAAAGGTTTCAATTCATGTGCAGCTTTAAGGCATCTCCCAAGCATGTTACTGTATTTTCAATGTATAAGCAGCATTTAAAGACCCTCTCCCTCCATCGAGCGTATAGGACCCCTGGATCAGTGGGGCAGGCGGGATTCACCTGATTGTCCGAGGTGTAGGGTCCAACAGGGTGATTTCATTCATATGTTCTGGCGTTGCCCCAAGTTACATAGATATTGTAGTGAGGTTCTCCAACTTATTTCTCTAGTATCGCAATATACTTTTCCCCAGGATCCCTTGTACTGTCTGTTGGGGACACTGGACAAGAACTGTTCCAACCAGGAGGGTATATTATGATATCTAGACTTTTAAATCAGTCTAGGAAGTTGATAGCAAGGTACTGGTTATCATCGGCTCCTCCGACTAGTAAGCAATGGATAGATTATGTTAATTATTTACTCTCACGAGAAAAACTCACGTACCAACATCGCAATGCATATCGTAAGTTCTAGCAGGGATGGAAGGTTGGCTGAATACACCTGGGCTCGCCCCTCCTCAGTGGACCGACTTCTGCAGGTGTGATCTGCAACTCCTATTCTTTTTGATGAGAAGTGTCGGGTGAACCAGAAGTTGTTGTTGATGTGTTTTTTTTTAATTGTTTGAAAACATGTTTTGGGCTTTGTTCCTTTTCCCCATTTCTGTTTACATCTGGTCGGGAAGGAATAAGACATAAAAAGGGAAAAAGCAAGATATTGTCAAGAAAGTTTTGGATCTTTGTGGTCTGTTTTGTTTAATTACCATTGCTGTTATTCTGTTTATTATGGGATCTGCATATCCATGTTGTTCTATTTATGTGTAATCCTGCTGTTGCAGTAATGTCATTGTGGATTCTGTTTACTGTTCCATTTCCTCTATTAGCTTGACAATAAAAGTTGTTTGGATTAAAAAAAATAGACCCTTTCCCCACTGAATAGTATTTTTTTTTTTTTTTTTGCATATCCTCCATGGAAGTGCCCAGTAACCCATGACCCTTTTTAACAATAGCTTGTAGAAAGGCTAGAGAAGTATAGATTTGCCTCCTGTGGACTTCAGTAGGGTTCACTGCTGTGTTCAAAGTTTCAGGACCTCCTGCCGGCTGTGCCGAAACTTCAGCTAAGTGAACATTTGCTCCGTATACCCATCCCTAATAATTAGTCCTTTTATGGAGTGTCTAGTACAGAAGGTATAGTTAGCTATGCATAACAATGGAAGAAGGCTGGGGGGTTGGGTTGTTATACAGTTGTGCTCAAACGTTTGCATACCCTGGCAGAAACTATGAAATTTTGGCTTTGATATTTAAAATATGACTGATCTTGCCAAAAATTATCTTTTGTTTAACCCCTAGAAGCCGAGCACACAGAAATATGCGGCCTCTCAGCATCTGGGCCTTGACACCGAGCGTACCATTTAAAAATACATATGTGCTGAGAGCGCGCTCCCAGTACATATGTCCGAGACTCACGGAAAGGTCCCTATCTCCCCTTGCGATCAGGACCTCTTCCGATCATGTGACTGCCGTGACAGAGAATCACGGTGCTCACATGACCCTAAAACCCCGCCCCACATTCCGGTTTCTGAAACCTTTTAACCACTTGAGCTCCAGAGGATTTACCCCCCTTAATGACCAGGCCTCTTTTTGCTACTCGGCGCTGCACTAATTCAACTGATAATTGCGTTGTCATGCAATGTTGCACCCAAACGAAATTGACGTCCTTTTTTTCACACAAATAGAGCTTTCTTTCGGTGTAATTTGATCACCTGTGCGCTTTTTATTTTTCAGGCTATAAACAAAAAAAGGCCAAAAATTTTGAAGAAAAACGATATTTTTTACTTTCAGCTATAAAAAATATATAGCAAACTCAAAGTTGGTTATAAATTTAGACCAAAATGTATTCTGCTCCATGTTTTTGGTAAAAAAAATCCCAATAAGTGTATATTGATTGCTTTGTGTGAAAGTTATAGCGTCTACAAACTATGGTATAAATACTGCAATTTACGCCATTTTTCTGCTATACAGCGCTGCGCTAGTTTAACAGACAATTGCGCGGTCATGCAATACGATACATAAATGAAATTTACATCCTTTTTTTCCCCACAAATTGAGCTTTCTTTCGGTGGTATTTGATCGCCTGTGCGGTTTTTATTTTTTGCGCTATAAAAAAAAAGGCTGACAATTTTGAGGAAAAAAAACCAATATTTTGGACTTTTTGCTATAAAACATGTCCAGTAAAAAAAAAATGCAAAAATCAAATTTAGTCATAAATTTCTGCCAAAATGCATTCTGCGACATGTCTTTGCTAAAAAAAACAAACCAATACATGTAAATTAATTGGTTTACGTGAAAGTTATAGCGTTTACAAATGGCAGGAAAGATACTGGGATTTTTAGTTTTTTTTTTATACTAATAATAGCGGCGATCAGCGAATTATGGCGGCGAGCAGGGACTTATGGCAGCGACCAGTAACTTATGGCGAGACTGCGGGACTGCGGCGGACATTCTGACATTGGGGGTACTGACCTGGGGTCACTGACATCACCAAAAACACTAATACAGTGATCAGTGCAAAAAAAAAAACACTGACACTGTACTAATGGCAATGGGGAGGAAGGGGTTAACTTTTATTTTGCAGGGAAGGGTTATAGGAGTGAGGGGAGTGTTTTACCAGTGTGCTGCACTGGAAAAGACTGATTGAGAAAGAGAAACTGTTCTTTCTCGATCAGCTCATCCTCGAGCTGTCAGGGAAGTGACAGACAGCACAGCTACTGCAGCTGTGCTGTCTGTCACTGTTTGCCGCCGATCGTCGGTAAACAGCCGCTAAGGACCAGCTGTGACCCGGCGACTCACATCTCCGGCAGTGATCGGCGGGACAGAGAGGGCGGCGGCGCGCCTCACGCTCCCCCTTTTGTTTACAAAACACACGTTTTAAAACGTGGTTTTGCCTGCGAGTGCCGCCCTGCCGCCGTATATCTACAGTGGCTGGGCGGCAAGTGGTTAAAGGGCCGGGAGGCGCCGGCGCAAAAGGATTACGTTTGTGACCATATGAGGCCATTTATTATCACATAGTTCTTTGGCTCCTTTTAAAAGCATAACGATATTAGAAATCGCTTAAATGGCTCGATCAACAATTTACATCCCCTGGAATGTTTGGCTTTGGTACAGACACACAAGCTAACATGCACAGATTTAAATGACAATTAAAGGCTAATGTCCCACATCTGTGGCTCTTTAAATTGCAATTAGTGTCAGTGTATAAATAGTCAATGAGTGTCTTAGCTTACGTGAATGCACTGAGCAAGCTAGATACTGAGCCATGGGGAGCAGAAAAGAACTTTCAAAAGACCTGCGTAACAAGGTAATGGAACTTTATAAAGATGGAAAAGGATATAAAAAGATATCCAAAGCCTTAAATTTGCCAGGCAGTACTGTTCAATCAATGTATTGGGAGTCCTCCTGCGCTGCTATGGACCACCCTCCCCTTCCCTAGTTAACAGCCGCTAACACTCTGGCTGATACCCACAAACAGTGTTCAAATAAATAATATAATAGTGTAGCGCTTGATAACATATAAAAACTAAAATAAATAAATTAGGTACATAAACCTAGTGACAACGCACATAGTGTCTAAAATATACGTGCTCTTAGCAAGTGTAACTTAACTCATGAGTGAAAAAACCTCATAAAACATAATAGTGTAATTATAACCATACAACATACTATTGGTGTTAGTGCCACTCCTAATTAATGTAACATGTGATCGTGCCAAATCACTAAAGTAAATATATTGTCCAATATCCGAAAACACAAATATAAAACAGTGAAGTCCAAGTGATGCTTAGATACACATGCAATGTGTTAACATGGTGTCACTCGTGAGATATCCACTCTTCCACTTTGGCTGCAATGCCTCCTCACCTCCTTTCTACGACCCCTAGGGGCCAACAAGCCTTTTGGATCAACTTGGATCCTCAGCACTCCTGGATGGTACCTCTCAGGCTATCCTTCTGTTTTGACCTCCTCCGCACCTTTCCGCCTCACGGAGACCTCTACTCCGATCCTCTGTAAATCCTCACTCTCACAATGGTGAGTTCAAGAAAAAGAGATCCTCCATAGTGTAGTAGTTAAAACACCAGCATTTTATTTGTAGAATAGAAAGTCACTCACATTTGTGTACAGCGTTTTCTTCTCCCCTGTATGGGTAAACTGCACTCATGTAAGGCTCTGGGAAAATGGCGTCCCGTACCGGAAGTGCGTCACTCGGGACTCCGGAAACTGCGTCTCTGCGTGCCTACGCGTTACGTCACGTACCTCGTGACTTCATCTGGGTCTATGGTTATAATTACACTATTACACTATTATGTTTTATGAGGTTTTTTCACTCATGAGTTAAGTTACACTTGCTAAGAGCACGTATATTTTAGACACTATGTGCGTTGTCACTAGGTTTATGTACCTAATTTATTTATTTTAGTTTTTATATGTTATCAAGCGCTACACTATTATATTATTAATTATATATTATTAAGTACTGTTCAATCACTTATTAAGAAGTGCAAAATTCAAGGATCTCTTAATACCAAACCAAGGTCAGGTAGACAAAGAAAGATTGCAGCCACAACTGCCAGAAGAATTGTTCGGGATACAAAGAAGAACCCACAGGTAACCTCAGGAGAAATACAGGCTGCTCTGGAAAAAGACGGTGTGGTTGTTTCAAGGAGCACAATATGACAATACATGAACAAATATGAGCTGCATAGTTGAGTTGCCAGAAAGAAGCCTTTACTATGCTAATTCCACAAAAAAAAGTCAGATTTCAATATGTCCGACAACACCTTGATACACCTCACCGGGCTTTTTAAAAGCATTGGAACAGTAAAGGCTTCTTTTTGCAAACTTGACCATGCAGCTCATTTTTGTTCGAGTATCGTTAAATTGTGTTCCTTAAAACAACCACGCCATTTTTTTCCAGAGCAGCCTGTATTTCTCCTGAGGTTGCCTGTAGGTTCTTCTTTGTATCCCAAACAATTCTTCAGCTGTGACTGCAATCTTTTTTGGTCTACCTGACCTTGGCTTGGTATCAAGAGATCCCTGAATTTTCCACTTCTCAATAAGTGATTGAGCAGTATTGACTGGTATATTTAAGGCTTTGGATATCTTTTTATATCCTTTTCCATCTTTATAATGTTCCATTACCTTGGTATGCAGGTCTTTTGACAGTTCTTCTCTGCTCCCCATGGCTCTAGCCTACTCAGTGTATCCACATGAGATCTCATTGAATATTTATACACACACACTAATTGCAATTTAAGAAGCCATAGATATGGGAAAGTAACTTTTCATTGCCATTTTAACCTGTGTGTGTCACCTTGTGTGTCTGTACCAAGGCCAAACATTCCAGGGGATGGAAACTTTTGATCATTGCCATTTGGATGATTTCTGTTATCATTATTTAAAGAGGAGCCAAACAACTATGTGATAATAAATGGCTTCATATGGTCACTATCCTTAAATAAAAGACAGTTTTTTGGTCAGTCATATTTTCAATATCAATGTCAAAATTTCATGATTTCTGACAAGGGATGCAAACTTTTGAACACAATTGCATGTAAAAATAGAAAGCTATGCAGAGAATGAATTTACCAAATCCAGCACAAAAAAAGCAACAAATGCAGAATTTCCTATAAAAATCGTAAGACAAAGAAAACATTCTCCAAAGCATCCAATCAGTAGTCTCTGCTATAAGAAGGCGGAGAGTCACAGGACAGATTTACAGCTGATATCAAGCGGTATGTGAAAGATCTGCCAAGATCCAGCATCTGATATATCAACTCAGAAACCACTAAACAGCTCATCCGCTCCCTCATCATATCACGACTCGAATACTGCAACTCCCTCCTCACTGGCCTGCCTTGCCGCTGGCTATCCCCGCTTCAGTCGATTCTGAATACGGCTGCCAGACTCATTCACCTTTCCAAACACTCCGTTTACGCCACCCCCCTCTGCCAATCCCTCCACTGGCTTCTGATTGCGCAACGGATCAAATTCAAAATCCTAACACTGACGTACAAAGCCGTCCACCATACTGCCCCGAACTACATCACTGACCTAATATCCAAGTACCGCCCGGCACGCACACTCCGCTCCTCACAAGACCTCCTTCTCTCTAGTTCCCTGGTCTCCTCCTCCCATGCCCGCCTCCAGGAATTCTCCAGGGTGTCACCCATCCTCTGGAACTCCCTGCCCCAACCCATCAGATTATCACCTACTCTCCTCTCCTTTAGGCGCACCCTGAAAACCCACCTCTTCAGGGAAGCCTACCTCGCCCCCTGCTAACTTGCCGACCTCCTCCACTCTACCTACCACTCCATCCCCCACAGCTTTCTCCTCCTGTGCCACCATCCCCTCCCGCCTAGATTGTAAGCTCCAAGGAGCAGGGCCCTTGATCCCCTCATGTTTTGCATTGTATTGTATTGTTATTGTTCTGTCCCCCATTGTAATGTACAGCGCTGAGCGAACTATTGGCGCTTTATAAATACTGTATAATAATAATAATAATAATCGTAACTGTCATATAGAGGCAATTATATGCCCGAGGTCCTTGCAGAGGATTTACAACAAAGAGAACCTGTCTAGACAGCCTTACTCCCTAAACACCCACTTAGAGAAATTAGAGACCAACTCCAGGCAGCTGTTAAATTAACCTGTGCATTGACCCACCCACCCCACATCACTGCACTGTATGGGTTCATTGCTCGCTTAGCTGGGGGGAAAGGAATAATTACAAATACTTACCTTCATCTCTCTACTGGAGCCTTATTCCTCTCCATCCAACCAATCCTCTCAATTCTCTTCTTCTCTTCCCAGCTGGCTGCAGCTTTCTGACATATGTGATGCAGCACTAGCAGTCTGTAGGAGGTCATCTAGGGCCAGGAAGTGAAGAGAATATCCTCAATAGGACTGAGACAGCAAAAAAAAAAAAAAAGCCAGAATATGGTTTTAACAACTCTTTCTCCAAAGATCTACCTAAACTTTTGGTTTTGGATATGCTTTTGTTCTGTTTCGAATGCTACATTGACAATACTTGCTGATTTTGCACCATCTACAGGCAGCTTAACTCTTCAAAAAAACACAGAAGTTGAATTCAACCAAATTTTGCTTCAGCTAATTGCAGTACAGAAGATGATTTTTCAGTCTTTCGAAGTGTAAGAAGCCAATCACTTACCTAAGCCGTCTCCAGGGGCGTATCTACCGTGCGTCAAACAAGGCGTTTTACAAGGGAGTGGCGCCATCCCCAAGCAGAAGGGACACATGTGGGTGTGAGTGGCAGGGCCACCATCTGGGGGGGGGGGAAGCAAACACACAAGCAGGGGAACCAGCTGCAGAGGAGGGCGGAGTAGGGGGCATAACCCCAGGTGTGCGCAGGGAGGGTCGGCGCACACTGCAGTTCCCGACTGGAGCCTGCCTGACCTGGCCTGCTGTCAGGCAGGCTCTGGTCTTGATCTGCAGTGTGCATCAGGCTGTGAGGGTGGGCCAGTGGAGGGCCTGTGGAGGAGAAGGAAGAAGAGGACAAGGTCAGGGTGGAGGAGTCCCCTGCTCTTTGTTGCAGCTGCCACTGGAGATCCTGGTTGAGATAGGACACAGGCCCAGCTACTGCTCCTGGCACCATATACTGACACCATCTTGAGGAGTCACTGCTGGACAGGCAAAAGCTTGGAGGATCGGTGCTTTCCCACTCCTGTCATGCTGCCCCCCGTCATGCTGCCCCCTTCCTGTCCTGCTGTCCCCATGTCCCACTTCCCCCCAATTGTCCTGCTGCCTCCCTCCTGTCTCGCTGTCCCCTCCTGTCCCATTACCCTCAACTGTCCTGCTGCCTCCCTCCTGTCCCGCTGCCCCCCGTCCCACTGCCCCCCCTTCTGTCCCGCTGCCCCTCACGTGTCTCATTGCCCCGTTCCTGTCCCGATTCCTCCCGCCTGTTCCGCTGCCCCCCTCCTTACATGCTGCCATCCCCTGTCCTGACAGGGTAGATCCTAAACAGGATGGGGTGGGAAAAATTTAGATGGGGGCCCAATTTTAGTCTTGACTAGGGCAGCACAAAACCAATATACACCATTGCCTGTTTCTCCGAAGCACTAACGCTGACTAAGAGAACTTGGAAGAAACAGGATAGCTATAACTAGGACTGAACTAACTAGCACCAATCAGGAAGGGGAGGACAGAGGAAAATACCAGTAAACAAACTGTAAAGCGCTCACAGATGTCAGCATACTACAAAAAAATAATACGTTCATGCAGTTCAATATACCACAGAAAAATACATGTAAGTGGGACAGTACAACTTTGATAGCTTCTTCTTGCTTTAATCCAGTTATGCATTTATTGTTTCAGTTTTAATCCAGTTAGTTTCTTTAAACAGCTTGTTATTATAATAACATATTATGTATTATCTATAAATAACTTTTAAATTAATTTAATTGCATTTATTAGTTTACTGTCATTTCACATTAAAGCGGTAGTAAACCGCGAAAAAAAATTAAAAAAAAATCCCTGCAAGCTAAGAGCATATGGTGCTAGCATACATCGCATACTACACATTATGAATGACTTACCTGAAAACAAAGCCCTCCAGCAGAGCGCTGTCATGGCTCCCCGAGGCTTCCATCTTCATACAGTCTTCCTTCTGGGTTCGTGAGCTGCGGCCATCGGTCCCGACCCTTTCCAAAAAAGGCACCGGGTGAAAACGCGGAGATGTGAACATGTTCCATAAGAAATCATGTGAAATGGATGGTACTGCGTTTCTGTAAAATGCTGTGGAAAACTTTTCCCTATGAACCTAGAGTAAAGGCTTACCTGTAGGTAAAATATGAAAAAAGGAGTTTAATTACACTTTAAGTGATGCCCCTGTCTGTTTTTGGACCAACATGCCTACAAGTGTTCAGAGTGGGGGAGGGCAGCACAACACGCCAGTAAAGCTTTAGGGCCAGTTCATACTGCATGCGTTTCAGTTGCTTTTTTTCTGCATCCAAAATGCACAGAAAGTAGGTTATATGGTTGTCAGTGTCATAGTTCACATCAGCGCTTGCAGTTTCAGTGCGTTCCGGTTCGATTTTCGTTTAATCAGTACAGTTTTCGTCTGAAAATACAATACAAATACAATACAAATACAAATACAATACAATACAAATACAAATACAATACAAATATAATACAATACAAATACAAATACAATACAATACAAATACAATACAAATACAATACAATACAAATACAATACAAATACAACACAATACAAATACAATACAATACAAATACAATACAATACAATACAAATATAATACAAATACAATACAAATACAACACAATACAAAACAAATACAACACAATACAAAACAAATATAATACAATACAAATACAAAACAATACAAATACAATATAAATACAATACAATACAAATACAATACAAATACATCACAATACAAATACAATACAATACAATACAAATACAAATACAATACAATACAATACAAATACAATACAATACAAATACAATACAAATACAAAACAATACAATACAAATACACTACAAACACAATACAAATGCAAATACAATACAAATACAAATACAATACAATACAAATACAATACAAATACAAATACAATACATCACATCACTTCCCAATTTTCATTCTGTTGTAGAAGAATTTTTGTAACTTTAGTAACCTTTTCACTTTGGACATGAGACTAGCATGCAAAAATAAAAAACAGATGAGCATTTGTCCGATATTCTTATACAAATACAATAAAAATACAATACAAATACAATACAATACAATACAAATACAAATACAATACAATACAAATACAAATACAATACAAATACAAATACAAATACAATACAATACAATACAATACAAATACAAATACAATACAAATACAAATACAATACAATACAATACAAATACAAATATAATACAATACAATACAATACAGATACAATACAAATACAATACAATACAAATACAAATACAATACAATACAAATGTAATACAATACATCACATCACTTCCCAATTTTCATTCTGTTGTAGAAGAATTTTTGTAACTTTAGTAACCTTTTCACTTTGGACATGAGACTAGCATGCAAAAATAAAAAACAGATGAGCATTCGTCCGATATTCTTATCGCGTATACAAGGCTTTACACGGTCACAGAGGGGATTAGTGAGAGGATTATATACAAAAATACATTTCCTCCTGTCATTATTCGATTACACTCAGCAGGTTACTGAAAACATGATTTGTATCAATGGACCTTGAAGCATCATCAAACCTAAAACCAAAAAATGTAATATATTGCAGCTTACCAATCTATAGTTGCGGTGGCTGCATTAGTTTTCTTTTTTAGGGTTCATGTACTCTGCAGTTGATAAACTGACGTTCAGGAGCTTTTCTGTGTTTTTTTCAGCAGCCCCTGAACTCTCCCTAATGTTTTCCTATGTGTCCATGTACACATCGTCGTTTACAGGCAGTTGAGTTTACAGTCGTTTTTTTTAACCCACCAAACTTGCATTTAGGAGTAGATTTTACCGGTGTTTCAAATGCCAAACGCTTGTAAGAGTGTGTAAATGCATGTAAACGCGGCCAACCGCATTTATAAGTGTTTGCGTTTAGAAGCGTTTTTTAACTGTTCCGCATCCAGATGCTGTCCAGAGCCGTTTTTCATTATCAGAAATGCATGCAAAGCGTTTTCCATGTATTCAAATGGACCCGGTACACCAGCGCAGTCAGTTCCAGGTTTTGTGTGAAGGAAACAATGGTAGAACGTGCTGCATTATGCTCATGATGGGATCCATAGTTAATACAACCAGAAAAGACAGGTCATCACAACACATACTGTTCTCTCTCTGCTTCTGCTCTCTCTATTTCTCTCAAAATGACTGAAATAGTTAACTTTTTACTGTTTTTCAGTGCATTCTGGGCATTTTGGAAGGTCTCCTGAGGTTATCTTTAACTACTTCAAGTCCGGACACTTTCACCCCGTTCCTGCCCAGGCCAATTTTCAGCTTTCAGCGCTATCACACTTTGAATGACATTTGCGCAGTCATGCAACACTGTACCCATATAAATTTTTTAGCATTTTTTTGAGACAGATAAAACTTTATTTTGGTGGTATTTATTCACCACTGGGATTTTTTATTTTTTTTTGCTATATAAATGAAAAAGTCCAAAGCATTTTTCTTATAAAATTTTGCAAATAAATAATATGTCATCATAAATCTTGGCCAAAATGTATTCAGTTATCTTTTAGAAAAGAAAAAAAATAACCCAAATTAGTTTATAAGCAAAAATTATAATTCTTTTAAAACATTTTTTACATTTTTATTTTATTTTTTTATATTATTTTTGTTTTATTTCTTTTTACATACTGTCACCCTAGCAGTACAGTGTCACCACGGTGACACTGTACTACTTGTGGGGGGTGATGAAGATTTTATTTTTTTTACACTGATTGCTTTTACACCCATAAAGGCTGTAAAAGCAATCATTTCTCCTTCTTTCTGGCTGCATTCTTACAGCCATTGAGAAATAATGTGTGAGCTGTGATTGGTTACAGCTTGTCACATGGTACAAGGCTGTTGTGAATAGCCTTGTACCATGTGACCTCTGTGATCATGCACAGATTTCACACGTAGTAAGCAATGATGTCAGAAGTGACATCTTGCTTACTACTCTGCATGTGATCACTGATTGACCAATCAGTGATCACATGATCAGGACCTCGCACACAGGTCCCGTACAACGATCGGTGTTCCACTGTGTCCGGAGGACATAGCGGGCACCGGATCGCGGTGCTGCGCTCTTCCAGGGAGCGCGCACAAGCAGGGGGGGGTGAGGCCGTTTATAAACGGCCACCAGCCCCTGCACTGCCACCGTCCGGCCGTTTATATACAACGGCTGGACGGGAGGTGGTTAAAAAATGCTTCTTAATGCAAACGCTCATAAACGCACATAAATGCAGTATGCAAACACGGCTTAACAGACCTTTTTTAACCTACGTTTTCCAGCAGTCAGTTTCCATTGTTCAGAAGAGTTTTCCAAACATCCCGTGTACATGGAGTCTTAGGCATTTTCAATCTGTTTTCACCAGGTGATTTGGCCAGTAACACAACTCCTCTATTAGAGTGCCCCCACTCTGGATGAAGGAGCACAGGAGGCATCTTTGGACAGCAACATTGTCAGTCTTGGGGAAGGGGAGTGTTGGACTACCAGATTTAAATATACTAACAAAATGACGCCAAACTCCAGCTCATGCTGCAGTCACACAAGCAGATACAGGAACATTTTTTTTCCCCTTTGGGATAGAGTTTTGACATGAATAAATACAAGATGATTGTTGTAAGCACCCCTGTCGGTGGTAAATGGTTTGTCTCATCCTTGTGACTGCTACATTTGAGGGAGAACTTGTTCTGTTGAATTACAACAGACTTACGGCTAGCACACACGATGAGAAAATCGGACGATAAAAATACCACTTTCAGAGCGATAGTCCGATAATCTGATCATTAGTACACAGCTTGTGAGACTCAATCACAACAGTTCCAGCAGAAATATCCGAAGGGACAAGCACGAAAAATGTAAGATAACAGAAGAAACGATTTTCATGTAATTAGTATAATATTTGTATGAAAAAAATTGAGTGACCAAGATTGAGCATCACTTCCGAAATTGTGTTCTGTCTTGTGAGAAAATATTGAAAACTTTAGTAACCTCTTCATTTTCGATATATGAGACTAGCATGCAAAAAAAAAAAAAAAATACAGACAATCATTCTCATCTTGTGTATGAGGCCTTACTGGCCACAGGTAGAAAGAAAGAAAAAGAAAGTCTAAAAAAGAAAACTAAAGCAGCCATTACATTTAAGTATTGCTAAAGTGCAATATCATAAATGTTTGCTTTTGGGGTTAATGCTGCTTTAACATCACTGGTAATAATACAGGACTCTAACTTTAATCGCTTCCTCGCCACCCTATAGCACAAATACTGCTACAGGGCTGCGCAAAATCACGTGTATATATACATGATTTTGCATCTCTGGGTAGGGGGTGCGCGCCACCCTAACCGTGCCACCATTGGCAGCTACGGCTGTCGATCACCGGTTCCCGGCCGGACATTCCCAGCCGGCATCCAGTGATCGCTGAAGAACACTGACAGGGGAGAGGTCTCTAGTATGTAAACAATAGTTTATAGTCCCGCTATAAGTCACTGATCACCCCATTAATAGTATATAAAAAATAAATCCAGTATATATTCCGCCATTTGCAGACACTATAACCTTTATGTAAACCAATTAATTTACATGTATTGGGATTTATTGTAGCAAAGACATGTAGACACGTTTTGGCCTAAATTTATGACGAAATTTGATTTTTAAAATTTTTTTACTGGACATGTTTTATAGCAAAAAGTCAAAAATATATTTTTTTTTTCAAAATTGTTGGTCTTTTTTTGTTTATAACACAAAAAATAAAAACCACAGAGGCGATCAAATTCCATCCAAAGAAAGCTCTATTTGTGGGGAAAAAAGGACAAATTTCATTTGGGTATAGCGTTGCATGACAATTGGGGATTTGGAATTTGGAGGCATGGAGACACTTTGGGGTGGGAAAGAGCCACCAAACCCCAATTACAGTGATTTTGGTCCTGAAGGGGTTAACCTATCTGCAAAGAAGTCTTTCTTTCAATGCCTTCAAATTCCAGGTCCCCAATGAGGATTTATCAATCCAGAGAGTGCTATAAATCAGTCAGAACCCTCCTTCCTTCCTTCATTGCTTTCTCTCTCTCTCTCTCTCTCTCTCTCTCTCTCTCTCTCTCTCTCTCTCTCTCTCTCTCTCCCTCTCTCTCTCTCTCTCTCTCTCTCTTTCTCTTTGAACCTTGACATAAAAATATCCCACATACAGTATTTATTATAAAATAAATAGATATATAAAACAACATAGATGCAGTAAAATTCATATAACCAGGTCTGTGACTAGGGTGTGGTTGCCACAATCCATATTTTCAGAAACATCAAGAATGTACACTTATAATGGGATTTTGAAGGCAACCTATTGACAACAAATTGGTTTATAGCCATCTTCCCAGGAAGGCCAGTCATTTCAGGGCATGGTTTTATATCTGAAGGCATCCTATGTGAAAGACTCCATTGATTTTTTGAAAATTATGGAGAACTTAGATGTCTTCGAAACATCATTCTTAATACCAGTTGATGTGGAGTCATTATACAACTGTATTCCTCATAATAAAGGTATTGCTGCAGTTGCAACAGCAAGCAATGCATGAATGGAGATTGAATTAATTTATTCTGACCATGCTTGATTGTATTTTTAATCACAATGTTTTTTTGTTCCAGGGCTCCGACCACCTCCAGGTACAAGGCGTAGCAATGGGGACATGCTGTGCTCCATTCTACGCCAATTTGTACATGTGGGTGTGCCTTTTTTCTGAGTCCTTGTTCCAAATACGCACAACATATTATCATCTGGAAAAGATGTATAGATGATGTATTTTATGAATGGGATGGACCAGAGTATTTGCTAAAACAATGTCTTGAGTAGTGGTGGGCTGAACAGCCCCCTGTTTGCTTCCTATTTGAACATTCGACTGAGAACTTCAAACATAATGGGACTCAAACTTGTAAATACAAAAGTACCCATTTTGAAGGCTTATATGCAAGCTATTGGCCATAAAAGGGGTATGGGGACTTGGTAACTGCCCTGAGGGACATGAATCAGTAAAAAAAAAACATTTAAAAAAGTAACATTTTTAACCACTTCCCGGACTCTATTATTATTATTATTATTATTATACAGCATTTATATAGCGCCAACGGTTTGCTCTGTACATTATAATGGGAGACAGTACACGAGACAGTACAGTAACAATACAGTACACAAGGGGTTTGAGTGCCCTGCTCCTTGGAGCTTACAATCTAGGAGGGAGGGGAGAATGGTACAGGAGGAAATAGCTGTGGATGATGGAGTGGTGGGATGAGTGGAGGAGGTCAGCAAATTAGGTGAGGGCGGGGTAGGCTTCTCTGAAGAGATGGGTTTTCAGGGTGCGCCTGAAGGTGAGGAGGGAAGGTGACAGACTGATGGATTTGGGTAGTGAGTTCCAGAGAATGGGAGAAGCCCTGGAGAAGTTCTGGAGACGGGCATGGGAGGAGGAGACCAGGGAACTGGAGAGAAGGAGGTCTTGTGAGGAGCGGAGAGTGCATTTTGGGCATTAGATGGATATCAGGTCAGTGATGTAGTTTGGGGCAGTGTTATGGACAGCTTTGTACATTAATGTTAATATTTTGAATTTTATGCGTTGGGCAATCAGAAGCCAGTGGAGGGATTGGCAGAGGGGGGTGGCGGATAAGGAGCGGTAGGTAAGGTGGATGAGTCTGGCTGCAGAATTCAGGATAGACTGAAGCGGGGATAGCCTGTGTTGGGGTAGGCCGGCAAGGAGGGAGTTGCAATAGTCAAGTCAGGAGATGATAAGGGAGTGAATGAGTTGCTTTGTAGTTTCTGGAGTTAGGAACGTGCGTATTTAAAAAGCCTATAGTAAAAAGATCGCCAGGCGGGACTCTCGTTGATCCGGGAGGGCGTCATATAACAATTGGCCTGGGTAGGTAGGGGATAAAAGTGCCGGTATCGAAGTGGTTAAAGGGGCATTTTTTATTGCTTAAAAAAAAAAAAGAAAAAATCCTTTAAATATCCTGTTTGAGGGGTCCCCTTAAACTATCTGCAAAGTTGTACATCTGTACAATGTATAGAACCTGTTGCAGCAAGACTGACATTTTTTTTTAAAATGACATTTTTATTTAAAAAAACAAGGTTAAGAGTGACCCCACTGTAAATTTTTTTTTAAAAAAGTGCATGGGGTTTCCCTAAAAACTATGCCAGGCCCTATAGGCCTGGTAGGACTTTAAATGGGAACCCAACCCCCCAAAATAGGAGGGAAAAGCATGGAGTCCCCCCTAAATTCCTACCAGACCCTTGATCTAAGCACAGGCCAGAAAAGCGGGGGGATGAACTACCGCCCCCTCCTGAATGGTACCAGGGCACATGCCCTCAACATGGGGGTGTATTGGGCTCCCATGTTTATGGGAACAAGGGCCCAGGGTTGTGAGGGTCTGCTGGGGATGACTTATTGGAATCTGGAAGACCCCTGTGAATGAGTATGGGGTGTGTAAAGAGTGAAAAGTGTAAAATGTGAATAAAAACACAACAACAGTTTTTGACAAGTCCTTTATTTAAACAAAAAGCCCAAAAAATGATTCCATTATTGTTATCCATTGTTAATCCTGCCGACCATAGCTGGCTACGGGGGCACCCGCTGCTCCATGTGTTTATTCACTCACGGAGCCGTTGCTTGGCCCTGCCTCTCTTCTCTTTGGCTCCCTGGCTGTGATTGACAGCAGTGGGAGCCAATGGCTCTTTCTGCTGTCTGAGCCAATGAGGATAGGGAGTCCTGGGATTGCCGAGAGTCCAGTGCACATCGCTGGATCGAGAGCGGGCTTAGGTGAGTATTAGGGGGTGCAGGGGGAGGTGCTGCATGGTTTTTTACCTTCATGCATAGAATACATGAATACATGGTCATGACCCCATGAAGGGGATATTGTATTGATATCAGATTGATACTGAGATGTTTTTCTGTTTTCTAGTCCCATAAAAAGCTGGTCTTGGACCGCTGAAATGCATTGGATAATTTTCGGATTGTCCTCCTTATTTTTATCAGAATAAGTTGTGTCTGCACCATTTAGCAATGATGTAGCACTTCAATTTCAATGTTTGGGAACTTCTAAGTCGCCCAACATCGTTCCTTTTAGATAGGCCAGTCAGGTGTAGACGTAGTTGCCTGCATTTAGGAAAGAAACTGACTTTAGTAGGCCTAAGCTTAGCAAACTGTTGTACTACACATTTAGCGAGTACAATTTATTATACCTCCTAAGTGTTTTGTTGGATATTTATAACTGTTTGTCTTTACCTCAGTATTGTTGAAATATTGTATGCATTGCTTAATATTTTGTGTAACCTGTTAAATCTTTATGAAGACCCTCAAGGTGTGTCAAAGACTGGTGACAGCCAAAAGAATGACCTTCTGGAGGACAGGAGACCCAGATCTAACCAGCGGCTCCTAAGAAAGTAGAAACATTTTAGGTAAAATGTGGTATTTTCTTCTATCGGGAAATATTCTTCATCTTGCATAGTGAAGGGTAATTCCTGGGACCCAAGGGAGTGACACAATCCTGTGAAGTTTTAGTAGGTGATACAGAGGGGAGGGTGGTATAAAGGAAGGTTTTTCAGAACAATAGGACACATTCTAACATGCCCCACTAAGTTATTTCCTTTCTATAATGTCTACCCAACCCAACATGTCTCAGATTGTTAGCCAACCAGTGAATGACATTTCATAGTAAATATCCTCCAAAGATTGATACCTTCTGCTTTTGAATAAGAATTTTTTTCATAGCAGAGATCACAAGCATGAGTGGTGAAATGCAGAACACGCCTGGAAAATCCAGTACTGCTGAGGTCAAAGCTGTCAATAAAGCCCTACACTTTTGTAAATTACAGTCATCTACTGGTGTTCAACAATTCCAGCTGAATATATAACACTTCCTATATGTATTTTGTAGAAACAAAATTAGATCACTAGATTAATAAGATAAAATAACTCAGTACTTAGAGGTTTATTTATAAACATTTGCTGAATATAAAATATCTAAGGAGCTAATGATCGTTGGCTCCATCTAGTGGCTGGAATGTTGTATTTTCCTGAACTACCTCAATCAGGACATACCTCATCTTTGGCCAGTAGATGGCGTATTATAGAAAATAAACATACTAGGCACAATGGGGTTTATTTGTGATGGCTGTGCGAATGCTGATCATTCTTTTTTATAAACAGACCCCTAAGAGCAGCTACATTAAAATGTATCTCCCCCTCTGATTTTTTTGGTGACCATTGCGAGGGAGAATCCCAAATTTTACAGGTGTTCCCAGAAAATGAGGTAAGGGGAAATCTTCTGATGGGGACACTTGCTCCAGGGCAGTTAATTAAAAGAGAAAATCCCCTCACTTTCCTCTAACTTCCTGGTGTGTATCTGTGGCAGCAAGTGAAGGAAAATTTCCCTAAGTGGATACATAAAGCAAACATAATAAATTGGCAAGGTTTCTAACTCTTCCCTACTTATTTCCAAACTAAAAAAAAAAAGTTTTGGTTACACATGCCCTTTAGTTCTTTTTGTTGCCACTGATGTATGATGCTAGCTTCAATGGAGGCCAGTTGACGCCTGATGTCTCAATAAAGAGAACCTGTAACCTCTAAGAGAAGAAACACATTATGCTGTGGTGTTCAAGTGTGGAAAAACCTTTTGCAAATGCAATAAAAATGTAAATATAAAAAAAAGAACCTGTCACAACAAAACCATATCACATAAAGGAATAGAGGAAGTTTGGTGCAAATAAAAGTGTAAAAAAAAAATAAGTTACACATAAGCAGGTAAAGCCGGTCTAACAAAATTCAAAGAAAAGGGGCATCACCTTTTTTAAAGCTATACAGGGTGCCATATGTGCATTTCTTTGTAAATCTTCAGACAGATGAAGCAGTTTTCACATACATGTGTGTTTTGGTTGTGTGTGTATACAGTGAAGTGTATATATATATTTATTTATACTATATTGCCAAAGGTATTGGGACATCCCTCCAAATCATTGGATTCAGGTGCTCCAATCACCTCCGTGGCCACAGGTGTATACAATCAAGCATCTAGGCATGCAGACTGCTTCTACAAACATTTGTGAAAGAATGGGTCCCTCTCAGGAGCTCAGTGAATTCAAGCGTGGTACCGTGATAGTAGGTTGCCACCTGTTAGGAATGGACTGGCCAGCAATGGTGGGACTCACCTGCCTTTTGATCTGCAGTACCAGGGCTGGCCAGCGGGTGCTCCCAGCAATCAGAGACTCAACCTTTCAGCCAGCTAAACACCTGGAACTGATGATGCTGGGGTATTTAAGGGATGGCCAGACCCACAGACTCTGCCTTGGTGTTGTGTTTCTCTTGGCCCTGTATCCTGTTCCTGCTCTCTGTTCCTGTCTGATTCTCTGCTACCTGTCCTGATCCCTGGCTTGTGACCCTGACCATCTCTCTGCTTGACCCTCTGTACTACGCTGCTTGCTACCTGCTGAACCTGGCCTGTGACCCCGACCATTCTCTGCTTGCTCCCCCTGTACCTACCTGCCCTATTGATATTGACCCGGCCTGCCTGACGACGCTTGCTTGTATATACTGTTATCTGTGGGTGGTTGGTTTGGTTTGTTTGCACCGTATTATGTTTTAGTATTGCACTGCGTTTATGTTTGTATTGTTAGTGTTAATAAATTGTATTGTTTATCACATATCTGAAGTCTGCGTTTCCCTGCATCAGTCACACACCTCTGGTCATACCTGGGAGCCCTGACACCACCTGTGCAATAAGTCCATCCGTGAAATTTCCTTGCTACTAAATATTCCACAATCAACTGTTAGTGGGATTATAACAAAATGGAAGCAACTGGGAAGAAAAGCAACTCCGCCACGAAGTGGTAGGCCACATAAAATGACAGAGCGGGGTCAGCGCATGCTGAAGCTCACAGTGCACAGAAGTCGCCAACTGTCTGCAGAGTCAATAGCTAAAGACCTCCAAACTTCATGCGGCCTTCAGATGAGCACAACAACAGTGTGTAGAGCTTCATGGAATGGCCGAGTAGCTGCACCCAAACCTTCCATCCCCAAGCGCAATGCAAAGTGTCAGATGCAGTGGTGTAAAGCATGCCACCACTGGACTACAATTAGAGAAGTGATGTGGAGACGTGTTCTCTAGAGTGACCAATCACTGTTCTCTGTCTGGAAATCAGATGGGTTTGGTGGTTGCCAGGAGAACGGTACTTTCTGGATTGCATTGTGCTAAGTGTAAACTTTGGTGGAGTGGGGATTATGGTGTGGGGTTGTTTTTCAGGGGTTGGGCTTGGCCCCTAGTTCCAGTGAAGGGAACTCTTAAGGCGTCAGCATACCAAGATATTTCAGACAATTTCATGCTCTCAACTTTGTGGGAAGAGTTTGGGGATGGCCCCCTCCTGTTCCAACATGACTGCACACCAGTGCACAAAGCAAGGTCCATAAAGACATGGATGAGTAAGTTTGGGGTGGAGGAACTTGACTGGCCTGCACAGAGTCCTGACCTCAACCCCATAGAACTTCTTTGGGATGAATTAGAGTGGAGACTGCGAGCCAGGCCTTCTCGTCTGACATCAGTGCTTGACCTCACAAATGCGTTTCTGGAAGAATGGTCAAACATTCCCATAGACACCCTCCTAAACCTTGTGGACAGCCTTCCCAGAAGAGTTGAAGCTGTTATAGCTGCAAAAGGGTGGGTCAACTCAATATTGAACCGTACAGACTAAGACTGGGATGCTGCAAGAAAGCATACAGGTGGCGCAAACACCTAGTGCATTAGGTGTTTGCTCCACTTGTATGCTTTCTTCCAGTTTGTTGATCTCCCCATCTGAGGAGGGCTGCATCTCCGGAACGTTATCCATAGGCTATTTATGCTTCTGATCCCCTGGCCATTCCCTGGCATTGGTTCCCTTGAGGTGCTGGAGAGTTTACACATCTGTAAGACTGGCATGCCATTACAGTTCATGTGTGTGTAAAGGCAGGCATCCCCATATATATATTTGCACATATATATTTGGATATTTAGATTTTCAGGTATTTACCAAAACATATTCAGGCTATAGTTATATAGTGGCTATGGGCTGAAAGTGCACACTCTCAGGTTTAATTTGAGGGTATGTACATCCAAATTGGAGGAAGGGTTTAGGTATTACAGCTCTTAACAGTAGCCACCCCCCCTTTGTCAAGGGACCAAAAGTAATTGAACAAATGAATATAATCATAAATAAAATGTTCATTTTTAATATTTTGTTGATAATCCTTTACTGGCAATGACTGCCTGAAGTCTGGAACCCATGGACATTACCAAAAACTGGGTTTCCTCCTTTCTGATGCTTTTTCAGGCTCTAACTGCAGCTGTCTTCAGTTGTTCTTTGTTTGTGGGTCCTTCTGCCTTTAGTTTTGCCTTCAGCAAGTGAAATGCATGCTCAATTGGATTGAGATCAGGTGATTGACTCGGCCATTGCAGAATACTCCACTTCTTTTCCTTCAAAAGCTCCTGGGTTGCTTTTGCAGTGTGTTTTGGATCATTGTCCATCTCTTGTTAAGCGCCGTCCAATCAACTCTGTTGCCTTTGGCTGAATCTGGGCTCACAGTATATCTCGAAACATTGCAGAATTAATCTGGCTGCTTCTGTCTTCTGTCACATCATCAATAAACACCAATGACCCAGTGCCACTGGAAGCCATGCATGCCCATGCCATCACACTGCCTCCACCATGTTTTACAGATGATGTTGTCTGCTATGGATCATGAGCTGTTCCAAGCCTTCTACACACTTTTTTCCACGTCATTCTGGTACAGAGTAATCTAGGTTTAATTTGTCCAAAGAATGCTTTTCCAGAACTGGTCTGGCTTTTTTAGATGTTTTTTGGCAAAGTCTAATCTGGCTTTTCTATTCTTCAGGCTTATGAATGGTTTGCACCTTGTGGTGAACCCTCTGTATTTGCTCTCGGGAAGTCTTCTCTTGATTGTAGACTTTGGCAATGATACGCCTCCTGGAGAGTGTCCTTCACTTGTCTGGATGTTGTGAATGGGTTTTTCTTTACCATGGAGAGGATCCTGTGATCATCCACCACTGTTGTCTTCCGTGGACCTCCATGCCTTTTTATGTTGCTGAGCTCACCAGTGCGTTCTTCTTTCCTCATAATGCACCAACTGATGATTTGTCCACTCCTAATGTTGCTGCTATCTCTCTGATGGATTTGTTCGTTTTTGAAGCCTTACAATGGCCTGTTTCACTTGCATGGACAGCTCCTTCGAACGCATAATGTAGGTTCACAGTAATAGATTCCAAATACAAATACCACAGTTAGAATCAACTCCAGATCTTTTTACTTGCTTAATTGATGAAGAAATAATGAAGGAGAAGCCCACACCTGGCCATGAAACAGCTTTTGATTCAATTGTCCAATTACTTTTGGTCCCTTGAAAAAGGGGGATAGCTATTCTTAAGAGCTGTAATTTCTAAACCCTTCCTCCCATTTGGATGTACACACCCTCAAAATAAACCTGAAAGTGTTCACTTTCAGCCTATATCTATTATATAACTATAGCTTGAATATGTTTTGGTAAATACCTGAAAATATCTAAAATTGTGCTTGTGTCCAAACATATATGGACCTAACTGAAGTGACAATTTAATACCTGGAAAGGACAGTAAAAAAAAATGTTTGCTTGCCTATACACTAGTGACTGTGGTTGCCTTCAAAGTAGCCCCCTTGTGAAGTGTCATACTTTTCTATATGACTTTGCCACTGTGGAAACATTCCTGAAATTAATTCTCCAGAATGCTGCACAGTATCTTTGTCATGACAGTCCAGATGTCCAGAATGTCATCAAATCTGTGCCCTTTTAAAACATTTTTTAATTTTGGAGACAGCCAAAAGTCACAGGGTGCTAAGTCAGAGAAATCACATGGTTGATCAATTTTCTGAATGGATTTCTAGGCCAGGAACTTGTGAACACTGAACGCATCCTGTGCAGGAGCATTGTCGTGGTGGAGAATCCACTTGTCAGGACAGTTCTGGTCTTTTCTAACAAACAGATTCCAGTAACCTTTTCATTTTCCACATTTGCATCTTTTGTGTTTTTGGCTGCTCACTTCTTGCATCATCATGGACATCTCCCAGTCCTCCTTATACCGCCTATGCCATTCAAAAACACTTGATTTCTTCATGGATTGTTCACCATATGCCTCCTGTTAGAGAGCTAAAGTTTTACTCGCACTTTTGCAAATTTTCAAGCAAAATTGGATGCTAATCAGCTACTCCAGATTCCTGTCACTCATTTTCCCCCAACTGTGCAACACACACATGTTATTTCTTCTACTACTCTGTAAAGACTGAGTCAACAGGTCTGCGACTCAGGTGAGTGCAAGTTAGAACATGTCAGAACACGTTTGAGCGCAAATGACTGACTCACGAATATATTGTTAGGCCACGGGTATTCTGAGAATTAAACTGTCACACCTCATATATTACATTTTTGGTTTTGGGTTTAATAATCCTTTAATTTCCTACTAGTGAGGTTTCAGCACCACCCTGGGTGGACAGCTCCATCATGCCAACCTACATCTGGAATTCAGCTGGTCAAGATATAGCAAAGGAGGAAGAAGACCATAGCTGGTATTTTTGCTTCCGGGATTACAGGTCAGGAAGTCACCTATGACTAAACTGTCTTACATTTAACCCTAAACTCTAGTCAGATATGAAGACACACATTAATGCAGTTCTGTATTTATTACATCATCAAATGTATTTTAAAATCAAGAAGAAAGCATAGAAAGTACCTGAATTGGTCTAAGCAACAGTTTCCTGCAGTCCGTGTACAGCAGAGTAGGAAAAAAGCAGCACAAGGAGCGAATCAAATCATGTGCTGGCAAGAAGCATGCTAATAGGGGAAGAAAATGAAATTATTCCATCACTGTGCTGCTTTTAATTTCACTGTCCAGTCAATGGCTGGATAACCTGGGCTCAGAAGAAGTGGGGTCAATAATGCTAGCCATCAGACTGAGGGCATCTAGAGGACATAAAAAGTACAGCCGGATTTAAGCTAAATGTTGAGGCAAAATCATTTTTTTAAATTTTTTCTTGGGTTATTAAAGGGAATAATTAATAGGCGGTGTGAGCACACTGATCTAGAGATGAGCTCATCACTGTGCTGCTTCTCCTTTCACTGTCCAGTCACAGGGGTCAATGACAAAGGAAGCTGGTTGAATGATGCTGGCTGTCATCCAACATAGTACAAGACTAGTACTTGTTCTGGTTCAGTGGGAGAAATGAAGGCTTTGGATGAACATTAGACCCAGAGAACTAATACTTTCAGAAGGGCATGTGAGATTTGGTTTTGGCTGCAGGTTTTTTAGCATACAAAGATCTAAACATCAACTGCTTTCATCAAATGTACACTTATTGAAAGCTGTATTTCATAAAACGAACCATACAGTAGTTCCCTAGCGTGCCTGATGTGTGGTGAGCTGCAATGCATGTGTGTCGAAGGTGCACTGGGTTAATGTATCTTAATGTATGTTTCAGTAATGCGCAAGTTCCCATGACACACTAAGCTGTAGAGGTCTGATTGGGCCCACAAGGTGTGCTGAGAGGTACACAAGGCATGCTAAGATGACAATAAATAGTGATCAAGAGGCACTTAGGGTTCGGGTACATGGACATATTTGCAAGCATATGGGCATGCAACATAAAATACGCCCCTAGTTTCTGTGCCTGGGAGACCCAGTCCAAAAGGGACACAGACAGCAAGTAAAAAATGAACAGAGGTTCTAATCCTTACCACACAGTCCATAAAATGGCTAGAGTTACACCTTAAAGTGGTTGTAAACCCTTATGTATACCCAGTGAAGTGACTGGCTTCAGGTGATACACAGAGATGAAACAAATCTTCCTACATAGGTAGGCAGGTGCAGTCTGCTTTCTCCACTGCAGGTGGCGCTCAACTGCAGGGCATGGCAGAGGGAGAGGAAGTCAAGAGGAACAATGTTCCTCTATGGTTTCCTGGGTCACTGGGGAAGTTATATGGTTGAATGCTGCCACCCCATGTGGCTCTGGTGGCCATCTTTGGTCAAGCAGAGTCTATTTAAGACTCTGGCTCCTGGGTTTGGCACACATATTTGTGAGTGGGTATTGGAGGGACAGATTACCCGTCTGTTAGGGAAAGTGAATAGCAGTAGGGAAAATTTCCAGGTGAGAAGAGACAGGATAGGGCCACGTCATCCTCCTGTAATCCTCCCATTTGGGTGGAAACTTGCCAGGCCACATTCTGCCCTCTGAGACAAACACTGTCAGCATGTCCAAGACCTGCTCCATTCCATATTGCCATTACAACGTGTGAGTGTTCCTGGTTAGGTGCCTTACCGCTAGGCTATTTGTGAAGTTGAATTCTGTCTTTAATACAAGTTCTGTTCTTGCAACTATGTGTTTACTGCTACTGTACCTCCAAACACATATGGTATTCCTGTTTATCTGCAGTCTTCTCTACAGAACATTCAAATTCCAGAATTTATACAGCTTTTCTGAGCTTCCAGAAAGAAGGAAGAGGGAGCTGAGGTTACACTCTGTGGAGCTCAGTGAGGACAGATCTGAGAGCTGATTGGAGGGAAGCTACAGTCCCCCTTCACACAGCACACAGGAACAGAGCTGAGGTTGTCAATCACAGGCCGTGTCCTGGAGCTCCCTCCCCTGACACCTTCTCCTGGTGTAAGGAAAACAAAACTTGTCAAAAGTGAGTTATACAGATTATTATTATTATACAGTATTTATATAGTGCCAGAAAGGTTTGCTCAGCGCTGTACATTATAGTGGGGGACAGTACATGAGACAATACAGTAACAATACAATACACGAGGGGTTCGAGGGCCCTGCTCTTTCGAGCTTACAATCTAGGAGGGAGGGGATAGTGGTACAGGAGGAAGTGGCTGTGGGGGATGGAGTGGTAGGAGGAGTGGAGGAGATCGGCTGTTAAGTGATTGTGGGGAAGTCCCTGAAGAGATGGGTTTTCAGGGTGCGCCTAAAGGTGCGGAGGGTAGGTGACAGTCTGATGGATTGGGGTAGTGAGTTCCAGAGGATGGGGTAAGTCCTGGAGAAGTCCTGCAGTCGGGCGTGGGAGGTGGAGACCAGGGAGCTAGAAAGTAGGAGGTCTTGTGAGGAGCGAAGAGTACGGGTTGGGTGGTATTTGGGTATCAGGTCGGTGAGGTAGTTTGGGGCGTTGTTATGAATGGCTTTGTATGTCATTGTTAGTATTTTGAATTTAATACGTTGGGCAATCGGAAGCCAATGGAGGGAATGACAGAGGGGGGTGGCAGAAGTGGAGCGTTGGTTAGGTGGATGAGTCTGGCCGCTGAGCTCAGGATAGACTGAAGCGGGGATAGCCTGTGTTGGGGTAGGCCAGACGTGAGATAATAAGGGAGTGAACGACATTTAGTGCTCTGGATTGAGACAAGTACACACTATAGAAGGATATGCTTTGTTCATATTTTCTGTCTGAGGTTTACAGCCACTTTAAGGTACCTTAAAGGCTATTGCAGCTTGATGAATCAGGGTACTGATTCCTTTCCTTAACCTCTTTGTGCCAAGAATACGCAAACATATGGCCTCTCGGCAGGTGGGCTTCGACACTAAGAGGCCGAATATTTGTGTAAACAAACCTTAAAGGAGATGTACTGAAATATGGAAAATGCCATTGCTGACTTCTTTCCTACAGTGCTAGCTGCCTGGCCTCCGCTGTCTTCAAGTCTGTAACCTAGGACTAGCAAGCAACAAGTAAAGTCAAAGTGAAGTCCGGCTTCATGATCTCTACTTCTGTTCTAAGTCAGTGCCTCTATAATTAATAAAGCCAATGGACAGCCAGAAGACTAGCATTTTCAGGAGGGAAGGTTGACGTTGTCAGATGGTATACTTCCCATGTTTAGGTAACCTTTTTTTGGATGCTATTCTCTTCAAAAGTCAGTTTCATATAAATACATAGTAAACATGTTGTGCAACATTACGGATGGGTTTAGGATTTTATTGTGGTTCTGCTCAATGCTTAAAGCAGAACTATAGACAACTTTTTTTTCATTTTGGACAGAGCAAGGGAGGGTTATAACCCGTCGGATTTTTTTTTCTGTCACTTCCTGTCCCATAGCCAATCAGAAAGAGAGAGGAAATTCCTGCAAATTAAGGGAATCCCTGGTCCCCAAGGTCATCAGAACCAGTGTCCCCATTGCAAGATTTCCACTCTATGACTTTTCTGGGGATAAACCAAAAAACTGATAGGGGTCCTAATCCTTCTCTACTCTATCCAAAACTAAAAAAAAAAGTTTTGCTTATACTTTAACCCAAAACTGATATTTCAGTAGTTGGTGGATGCTGGAGAGCTAATCCACTGCGTTCCTGGGTCTACACACTTGCTGTGCCAATTATTAGGGGTTCCCATCATCCCTGCGCTGAGTTCCCAGGTCTACACATTTGCTGTGCCAATTATGAGGGGTTCTCACCATCCCTGCACTGAGTTCCCGGGTCTACACACTTGCTGTGCCTATGAGGGGTTCCCATCATCCCTGCACTGAGTTCCCAGGTCTACACACTTGCTGTGCCCATTATGAGGGGTTCCCACCATCCACACACTGAGTTCCCGGATCTACACACTTGCTGTGCAAATTATGAGGGGTTCCCACCATCCCTTCACTGAGTTTCCAGGTCTACACACTTGCTGTGCCCATTATGAAGGGTTCCCACCATCCCTGCATTGAGCTCAGGGGTCTACATACTTGCTGTGCCCATTATGAGGGGTTCCCACCATCCCTGCACTGAGTTCCCGGGTCTACACACTTTCTGTGACAATTATGAGGGGTTCCCACCATCCCTTCACTGAGTTTCGTGGTCTACACACTTGATGTGCCCATTATGAGGGGTTCCCACCATCCCTGCACTGAGCTCCCAGGTCTACACACTTGCTGTGCCCATTATGAGGGGTTCCCACCATCCCTGCACTGAGTTCCTGGGTCTACACACTTGCTGTGCCCATTGTGAGGAGTCCCAACATCCTTGCTGGAGAATGTAACAGGAGGAGCTAGGAGCTGGAACACCCAAAACTCTGAAGTGGACAGGAAAAGATTCGGGAAAGCTGGAAGATCTCACTATTGAAACATCCAAGTCACATAAAAACAAGGGCTGATTCAGGCTCCATCTATAACTGAAATATGACTTTTGGGTGGATTGACTCTTTAAAACGGGGCCAAATATTTCTCCAACCTAATTTTCATAATTCAATCATTCCTCCAACCGGAATTTAACAGTGGATGTAGAATAGATCACAAAGAGCCTCAGCTTCACTATTGGACAAGCCAAGGCTTAGCAGGGTCACCCCTTACCTTGTGTGAAGTTGACCCAGAGCAGCAGAAGTCTCCAGACAAAGGCCATCGTCAGATCGTGTCCAGCCTTGGCCCTCAGGTTATCTCCCCGGATGGTCTATGGGGGGGGAATCTCCCATGTCACTTATTTCTCAGCTGAATAACAAGCTCTACAGAATTAAGGACATAACTCAGAACTGGTTTGGCGATAAAAGTGACACTCCTCACCCTTTTTTTCTCAAATGATTGCCCCCTCCCTGTCCAAACATGCAGAGAAAATAATCAAATTAAAGTTACGATATTTTTGGGTAAAACATATTCCCTAAGATGCTATGTGTTTGGTCAGTCCTAAACCCACAACAGATGGAGCTTGAAACAGAACCAAGGGAGAAAATGGGCTTTGGTGGTGTAGGAACAATGTGCACTGAGCAGTGATCTGCCACAACCAATCAGAAACTATCTTTCATTGTCCAGACTACAGTAGAGCAAAGGAAGGAAAAAGCTAATTGGTTGCTTTAGCTAGATTTATTAATTTCATTAGGCAGTACCCCACCGGCTGGTCCAGCCCAGACCCACTGTTCTATCTCACGTAAAGTTTGCATACCCTGGTAGAAATTGTGAAATTTTGGCATTGATATTGAAAATATGACTGATCATGCCAAAAAATGCTCTTTTATTGAAGGATGATCATATGAAGCCATTTATTATCAAATAGTTGTTTGGCTCCTTTTTAAATCATAATGATAACAGAAATCACCCAAATGGCAATGATCAAAAGTTTCCATCCCCTGGAATGTTTGGCCTTGGTACAGACACACAAGGTGACACACACGGGTTAAAATGCCAATTAGAGGTTAATGTCCCACATCTGTGGCTTTTTAAATTGCAATTAGTGTCAGTGTATAAATAGTCAATGTGTTTGTTAGCTTACGTGAATGCACTGACTAGGCTAGATACTGAGCCATGTAGATCAGAAAAGAACTGTCAAAAGTCCTGCGTAACAAGCTAATGGAACTTTATAAAGATGGAAAAGGACATAAAAAGATGTCCAAAGCCTTGAATATGCCAGTCAGTACTGTTAAATCACCTATTAAGAAGTGGAAAGTTCAGGGATCTCTTAAAACCAAGCCAAGGTCAGGTAGACCCAGGGGCAGGCTGACAACTCATGGGGCCCCCGGGCAATAGGGGATCATGGGGCCCCTGTGTCCTCGCCCACACCCAAAAAAGCCTTTGAAAAAGCCAATGAAAGCAAATGGTCAGTCCTCCCCTGTAGACCAAGAAAGATTGCAGCCATAACTGACAGAAGATTTGTCTGGGATTCAAAGAAAAACCCACAGGCAACCTCAAAAGAAAGACAGGCTGCTCTGGAAAAAGATGGTGTGGTTGTTTTTAAGGAGTACAATACGGTGATACTTGAACAAAAATGAGCTGTTTGGTCGAGATGCCAGAAAGAAGCTGCCAGGGTATGCAAACTTTTGAGCACATCTGTATACAGTAAGGTCCATAAATATTGGGGCATCGACACAATTCTAACATTTTTGGCTCTATACACCACCACAATGGATTTGAAATGAAACGAACAAGATGTGCTTTAACTGCAGACTGCCAGCTTTAATTTGAGGGTATTTACATGCAAATCAGGTGAACGGTGTAGGAATTACAACAGTTTGCATATGTGCCTCCCACTTGTTAAGGGACCAAAAGTAATGGGACAGAATAATAATCATAAATTAACCTTTCACTTTTTAATAATTGGTTGCAAATCCTTTGCAGTCAATTACAACCTGAAGTCTGGAATGCATAGACATCACCAGACATTGGGTTTCATCCCTGGTGATGCTCTGCCAGGCCTCTACTGCAACTGTCTTCAGTTCCTGCTTGTTCTTGGGGCATTTTCCCTTCAGTTTTGTCTTCAGCAAGTGAAATGCATGCTCAATCGGATTCAGGTCAGGTGATTGACTTGGCCATTACATAACATTCCACTTCTTTCCCTTAAAAAACTCTTTGGTTGCTTTTGCAGTATGCTTTGGGTCATTGTCCATCTGCACTGTGAAGCAGCGTCCAATGAGTTGTGAAGCATTTGGCTGAATATGAGCAGATAATATTGCCCGAAACACTTCAGAATTCATCCGGCTGCTTTTGTCAGCAGTCACATCATCAATAAATACAAGAGAACCAGTTCCATTGGCAGCCATACATGCCCACGCCATGACACTACCACCACCATGCTTCACTGATGAGGTGGTATGCTTAGGATCATGAGCAGTTCCTTTCCTTCTCCATACTCTTCTCTTCCCATCACTCTGGTACAAGTTGATCTTGTTCTCATCTGTCCATAGGATGTTGTTCCAGAACTGTGAAGGCTTTTTTAGATGTCGTTTGGCAAACTCTAATCTGGCCTTCCTGTTTTTGAGGCTCACCAATGGTTTACATCTTGTGGTGAACCCTCTGTATTCGCTCTGGTAAAGTCTTCTCTTGATTGTTGACTTTGACACACATACACCTACCTCCCGGAGAGTGTTCTTGATCTGGCCAACTGTTGTGAAGGGTGTTTTCTTCACCAGGGAAAGAATTCTTCGGTCATCCACCACAGTTGTTTTCCGTGGTCTTCCAGGTCTTTTGGTGTTGCTGAGCTCACCGGTGCGTTCCTTCTTTTTAAGAATGTTCCAAACAGTTGTTTTGGCCACGCCTAATGTTTTTTCTATCTCTCTGATGGGTTTGTTTTGTTTTTTCAGCCTAATGATGGCTTGCTTCACTGATATTGACAGCTCTTTGGATCTCATCTTGAGAGTTGACAGCAACAGATTCCAAATGCAAATAGCACACTTGAAATGAACTCTGGACCTTTTATCTGCTCATTGTAATTGGGATAATGAGGGAATAACACACACCTGGCCATGGAACAGCTGAGAAGCCAATTGTCCCATTACTTTTGGTCCCTTAACAAGTGGGAGGCACATATGCAAACTGTTGTAATTGCTACACCATTCACCTGATTTGGATGTAAATACCCTCAAATTAAAGCTGACAGTCTGCAGTTAAAGCACATCTTGTTCGTTTAATTTCAAATCCATTGTGGTGGTGTATAGAGCCACAAATGTTAGAATTGTGTCAATGTCCCAATATGTATGGACCTGATTGTATGTATTTTATCTGTGCTGTATTACAGTAACACTGAGGAAGCCCGAAAATGGGTCGTAACGCGTATAGGTGGAAGGAACTGAGCCCTAGACATTTTGAACTGATGACCATCCGGGAGTGTGAGGTGGTAAGCCATGTAATGAAATTATAAATTATATGCTGGCTTGTTTGTTACATTTTGTGTTTTTACTCTGGGTGCTAATAAATGGTTTTATAAATAGAGAGCACTATGGTTCCAGTTTTCTGTTTTCCACAATACATATTATATGAGAGTATCAGCTGAAGGAGTATAAACTGTGGTGATGCTGGGAGAGGAGCTGGAGGAAGACCACAGACGGTGTACACAAGTCTGTCCACATGTTGAGCGCATAATGACCTATTGATGAGGTCACAAAGTGAGGTGAGCAGGTTTACCAGCTAATGGCGGTGACACAGTTGGCATGGTTGGCACTGAAGAAGAGAGATTTATCTGATACACATTGCACAGTGGTGTTATAAGAAACTTTTTCATGGGACTTTATTGTTTTTTTATTGATTTTTATATCAGATATTAGTTTTTTGTTTTTTTGCGCTACACTTTATTGTTATTCATCTTCATAGAGATAGAGCTGAGAAAAAGTCCTTAGAGTTGATTTACTAAAGCTGGAGAGTGCATAATCTGGTGCAGCTCTGCATAGAAACCAATCAGCTTCCAGGTTTTTGTCAAAGCTTAATTGAACACGCTGATGTTAGAAGCTGATTGGCTACCATGCACAGCTGCACCAGATTTTGCACTCTCCAGTTTTAGTAAATCAACCTCATTGTCTTCTTACATTTCAAATGACTGGAAAAACATCCTCTATACTGCAATAAGCTGAAGTAAAATTGTGTTGGATTCAATGTATGTGTCCTATTGAAGAGTTAATCTCCTTTGCTAGGTTAGTGTGCATAGGGATTAATTAAAATAAGGGTGACACTGTTGATCCCAGGACATGGCTTGGCACAGGGCTGCTGTTAGAAACAATGGGGCCCCATACAGCCAACCTGACAGCCCCCCTCCCCCCCCAAAAAAATACCCACAATTTACTAAGCTTTAGTTATGAATGAACACAGCGAGTGATTGATATTGATCACTACTTGTATTCATTCAGGAAAGGGACTGGTAAATGTGACATATTTACCGGACCCTTTCCCCAATCTCCATCATGAAGGATCCTATTGTGTGCTTGCAGCAGCTGGTGGGAAGGAGAGGAGAGAAGCCGGTAGCACTGCGCTAGTGGGGGCACATAGGGGGAAATGTAGGGTGCGCAGGGAGGGTGATGGGTGCAGTGGGGGAGGGGGCAATTACTGGAACTGATCCCCTGTATGAATCTCCCTACAACAGCAGGAGGGAGAGGAAAAGAAGCCAGCTTTCAGCTGCTGCAGAGAGAGCCCTACAGGGGATCGGTTCCGGTATTTTCCCCCCTGCTAAGCCGATCACCTTCCCTGCCAACATCTGATTCACCCATCTGCCTGGGCCCTTGTAGGATCCGCATAAACTTGCACTGTTTGGGAGATATTCACATAACATGCAGGTGGTGGCGTCACCAGTGCATGCGCTCTGAAGAGACAGAATATCGTGCCGAACCTCCGAGCTCCCATAGCTGAAGGCTCCTTCACGCATGTGTGGCACTGATGTCATTGCGGCCCCGGCCATATAGCTGGAGCCCGCAAAGCCGGAAGGAAGATGGCAGTGCTGGGGATCTGTCACATTGCTGCGCTGGAGGACTCCGTGTAAAGGTAAGTCTGTCATAATGTACTAGTATGCAGTGCATACAAGTATAGTTGGAGCTAAATCTGCAGGGGCCCTTTTTTTTTTTCTTGAGGTTTACTACTGCTTTAACTTTAATCTGCAGATGAAGTCAATTAAAGCAACCTGACAAGTAAAAAAGTTTTTTTTTTTTTTCTTTAATTAAATGTTCCTCTGTTAACCCTTAGTTTACACCAATCAACCCTAATTAACTCCGTATTGTCGTTAACTAATAATATTCAAAGTTTTTCTTATTTTTGTTTGTTTTGTTTGTTAATATTTTTACTCCTTTAACATATATTTACAAATTTCACATTTAAAAAAAAGCAAAATAAAAAAAAAAAAAAAACTTTTTTTCATTTGTGAATAACTTTGCAATGCTTTGTACCAGAATCATAGTTTAAGTGTCATTTTGAACAGAACAAATTATAGAATAAAATGTGTACTTTTTATCTGCATTAGCACTATTTTGTGACCTTTTTTTAACTACTTGCCAACCGCCGATATTCGAATGACGGCTACACTGCGGCCGGCCAGTTCTGGGAGGGCATCATATGACGTCCTCCCAGAACACGCCCTACTGCGCGCCCCCGGGGGCACGCACCCAGCGATCTCCGTGATCGCTGTGTCCTACGGACACAGCTGATCACGTGATGTGGTAAAAGGCCAATCACAGCTGCCTTTTACCACGTGATTAGCCATGTCCAATGACACGCTGATCACCGGGAAATGCAATTGCCGGTTCTCGGCTGCACTTTCCTCACGCTGTCAGAGCGCGAGGAAAGTACTGTCGAGAACCGGCAGTTGTCAGAGCAGGGATCAGCACCGATCATCAGTGCCCTGATGATTGGTGCCCAGCAGTGCCACCCACCAGTTCCGCCCACCTGTGCCCAGCAGTGCATCCACCTGTGCCCAGCAGTGCCACCCAGCAGTGCCAGCTACCAGTGCCCAGAAGTGCCACCTATGTGTGCCCATCAGTGCCACCCACCTGTGCCCACCCACCTGTGCCCACCAGTGCCCATCAATGCAGTGCTGACAGTCAGTGACACAAGTCAGTGCCCAGCAGTTGCTCCAGTCAATGCCTAGCAGTGCTGCCAGTCTACATTGTTGTCATACATTGTTTGACACTAAGGGTTTATGCACTTGGAATATGTTTGATATGAATAAGTTATAGAGCTGCTTGATATATTACAATTAAAAATAGACTGTGAAAAATATCTCATAGTAGAGCCGCTGCTCATTGGTAATTTTTTTCAGCACTTTTTGTTTTTACATGAGTGAAGTTTCTTTGATTTTTGATTTTCTGGTTACAGTATGTTATACTGTATGAACAGGGATGCCATGAAAATATCAGATTTGCTGGTGAAATATCTCTGAAGTACAAATTTCAACTATTGAGCTGCTTAGGCAAAATGCGCTTGAAAATAAATTAGTAGTTAATTAATTTTAGTGTCATTTGTGTTTTTTTGTGTACTTTACTTTTTTGGATGTACAGTATTTAAGGTAGTTTAGTTTATTTAATTTAGTTTTTTTGTATTTGTCTTTTTTCCTTTTTTGTGTGCACTCAGTATTTGTGTACTGTCACTTTTTTTTGCTTTTTTTGCTTTTTTACAGTTTTTTTTATTTTAGTGAAAACAAAATTATTATTATTATTTTTTCTATGAATGATGATAATCAGAAAGATTTTGTAAAAAACGATATTGCTACAAAATTTTCAGATTTGAATGCAACTATCATTGAAAGTACAAGCTTCACTCATTTGCTTAGTACAAATTTGATGGGAAATTTGTTTGTGTTTTATTTATTTAATGGGTGTCTGGGTTTTTTTAAATATATATTTAAGTCAGTTTTGTTAATTTTATTTAGTGTTATTTGCTTTTCTAATTTTTTGTTTGTACTTGTGTTCTTTCTATATACTGTATTTAGGTTAGTGTAGGTTACTTCATTTAGTATTTACTTGTATTTGTCTTTTCACTTTTCTGTGTGTACTCAGGCATTGTTTGTGTATTGTCACTTTGCTTTTTTTTTTCTTTTACTTTATGATTTTACTTTCTGTTCAAAAAATGTAAAATATTGAGGCAGTAAGGGTCTATTTTTTTGGAACGAGAACAGCTGCAAGGCTGCTGAATGCAGCTTCCGTAATCCTCATGAGTAGAGATGAGCGAATCGAACCAGGCGAACCGGAATTCGAGTCGAATTTCAGGAAATATTCGATTCGCGGCGAAACTGAAATTTTGCCTACTTCGGGTGCGCGAATCGAACATTTCCCGATCAGCCGGCAAAAGTGTCCCTGCAGTGAGCTCCGCTATTTCTGACAGTTCTCTGACAGAAGGAACACATGTTTAGCGGTTGAAACATTGTATCTATTAGTTTACATTTAGGATACAGATGTTTCAACCACTGTACATGTGAAGAAGCTGTGAGAGAACTGTCAGAAATAGAGGAACTCTGCACATACACTTTTTGCCGGCTTGGAATTATTCTTCTTTTCATCCTACTTCTTCTTCTTCTTCTTCTTCTTCTTCATCCTCATCCTCATCCTCTTCTTCTGAGGATGAGGATGAGGATGAAGAAGAAGAAGAAGAAGTAGGATGAAAATAAGAATAATTCCAAGCCGGCAAAAAGTGTATGTGCAGAGTTCCTCTATTCTGCAGATACACTTAGAGGAGCTCTGCAGATACACTTAGAGGAGCTCTGCACATACACTTTTTGCCGGCTTGGAATTAATCTTATTTTCATCCTACTTCTTCTTCTTCTTCTTCTTCATCCTCATCCTCATCCTCAGAAGAAGAAGAAGAGGATGAGGATGAGGATGAAGAAGAAGAAGAAGAAGAAGTAGGATAAAAATAAGAATAATTCCAAGCCGGCAAAAAGTGTATGTGCAGAGCTCCTCTAAGTGTATCTGCAGAGCTCCTCTAAGTGTATCTGCAGAATAGAGGAACTCTGCACATACACTTTTTGCCGGAAACCGCTGTATGGAGGGAATGTCCCAGAACTGTCATAAATAGTCTATTTCTGACAGTTCTGGGACATTCACTCCATACAGCTGTTTCAACCGCTGTATGGAGGGAATGTCATAGAACTGTCAGAAATAGACTATTAATGACAGTTCTGGGACTGTCCTTCCATACAGCGGTTGAAACATTGTATGTATTTGTTTCCATAAATGGATCCATTTATGGAAACAAATACATACAATGTTTCAACCGCTGCATGGAAGGACAGTCCCAGAACTGTCATTAATAGTCTATTTCTGACAGTTCCATGACATTCCCTCCATACAGCAGTTGAAACAGCTGTATGGAGTGAATGTCCCAGAACTGTCAGAAATAGACTATTTATGACAGTTCTGGGACATTCACTCCATACAGCGGTTGAAACATTGTATCTATTTTTTTCCATAAATGACATTCTGCAGATACACTTAGAGGAGCGCTGCAGATACACTTTTTGGCGGCTTGGAATTATTCTTATTTTCATCCTACTTCTTCTTTTTCTTCTTATGAGGATGAGGATGAAGAAGAAGAAGTAGGATGAAAATAAGATTAATTCCAAGCCGGCAAAAAGTGTATCTGCAGCGCTCCTCTAAGTGTATCTGCAGAATGTCATTTATGGAAAAAAAATAGATACAATGTTTCAACCGCTGTATGGAGTGAATGTCCCAGAACTGTCAGAAATAGACAGAAACTGTCACAGAACTGTCCTTCTTCTCATCCTTCTCCTTCTTCTCATCCTTCTTCTCATCCTTCTTCTCATCCTTCTTCTCATCCTTCTCCTTCTTCTCATTCTTCTACTTCTTCTCATCCTTCTCCTTCTCCTTCTTCTCATCCTTCTCCTTCTTCTCATCCTTCTTCTCATCCTTCTCCTTCTTCTCATCCTTCTCCTTCTCCTTCTTCTCATCCTTCTCCTTCTCCTTCTTCTCATCCTTCTTCTCATCCTTCTCCTTCTCCTTCTTCTCATCCTTCTCCTTCTCCATCTTCTCATCCTTCTCCTTCTCCTTCTTCTCATCCTTCTCCTTCTTCTCATCCTTCTCCTTCTTCTCATCCTTCTCCTTCTCCTTCTTCTCATCCTTCTCCTTCTTCTCATCCTTCTCCTTCTTCTCATCCTTCTCCTTCTTCTTCTCATCCTTCTTCTCATCCTTCTCCTTCTTCTCATCCTTCTTCTCATCCTTCTCCTTCTTCTCATCCTTCTCCTTCTCCTTCTTCTCATCCTTCTCCTTCTTCTCATCCTTCTCCTTCTCCTTCTTCTCATCCTTCTCCTTCTCCATCTTCTCATCCTTCTCCTTTTCCTTCTTCTCATCCTTCTCCTTCTGCTTCTCCTTCTCCTTCTCCTTCTTCTCATCCTTCTCCTTCTCATCCTTCTCCTTCTTCTCATCCTTCTCATCCTTCTTCTCATCCTTCTCCTTCTTCTCATCCTTCTCCTTCTTCTCATCCTTCTCCTTCTCCTTCTTCTCATCCTTCTCTTTCTTCTCATCCTTCTTCTCATCCTTCTCCTTCTCATCCTTCTCCTTCTCCTTCTTCTCATCCTTCTCCTTCTCCTTCTTCTCATCCTTCTCCTTCTCCTTCTTCTCATCCTTCTCCTTCTTCTCATCCTTCTTCTCCTCATCCTTCTCCTTCTCCTTCTTCTCATCCTTCTCCTTCTCCTTCTTCTCATCCTTCTCCTTCTCCTTCTTCTCATCCTTCTCCTTCTCATCCTTCTCTTTCTTCTCATCCTTCTCCTTCTTCTCATCCTTCTCCTTCTTCTCATCCTTCTTCTCCTCATCCTTCTCCTTCTTCTCATCCTTCTCCTTCTTCTCATCCTTCTCCTTCTCATCCTTCTCCTTCTTCTCATCCTTCTCCTTCTCCTTCTTCTCATCCTTCTCCTTCTTCTCATCCTTCTCCTTCTCCTTCTCTTTCCTCATCTCCAAGGGCATTTAAATTAAAGGTACAGTGTTCTGCACTAATTTAAAGGCTCTCTGAAGCCTAGAAACCCTTTTTATAAGTCATCTTCGTAGCGAAGAAATTCGCATCGAATCGAATTTCACACTGGAATTCGCCGAATCAGCCGAATCGAATTTTTGAGAAATTCGCTCATCTCTACTCATGAGCCATTGAAAGCCCACTGTATCCTTGAAAAGCACCAAAAAACACTTTTAAAATAAAAAATTTAGGGGAAAAAGTGAGCCTGTGGGGTTATTTACTAAAAACTAGGGAATGCAAAATCTGGTGCAACTCTGCATAGAAGCCAACTAGTTTCCAGGCTTTATTGCCAAACCTTAATTGAACAAGTTGACATTAGAAGCTGATTGGCTACCATGCACAGCTGCACCAAATTCTGAGTGCTCCAGTTTTAGTAAACCAACCCCTGTGCAAGTCCAAGTGGATTACTGTCTTGGGACAACCAAAGAAATGCCCCCTATTTTTGGAAATGTACTCCTTCTTCCAATGCAGACATTTGTTCCCATGATAACTGTCTAAGGGGGAATTTTTCTTACTTTATCTTGAGTCTCATTTAATTTATTTTATGCATGTTATTTACCTGGAAAACCTCGCTTGTGTAGACATCCACAAGGCCTGAGACTGCTGCTGGGCCCCACCATCTTGGATGTGGAGTCAGTAGCCCCGCCAGACTCATATCATGTGGAGAGTAAAGATGAGCTGATGGTTTTGCTCCGAACACTGGCTGGTACTGAATTTTGGCTGTTTGGAAGGTTCAACAAATGGGTGTCCCTTCTAATGCACTTGAGAACAATCCTAGTTATTTACTAGGAGTTTTTTGGTATTTCCATCACCGAAGGTTTGCCATTTTACTGGGTCCAGATCTATATATTAATTGGTGTTATATTATGAGCTGAGTGTCTGTGCAATTACTTCCCCAACATGGTAATCTGTTATTATTATACAGAATTCATATAGCGCCAACAGTTTGTGAGCGCTTTACAACATGAGGGCAGACAGTACAGTTACAATACAATTCAATACAGGAGGAATCAGAGGGCCCTGATTCTTAGAGCTTACAATCTAAAAGGAGAGGGTCAAGTGATACAAAAGGTAATAACTGTGGGGGATGAGCCGATGGAGAAAGTACATGTACAGTTGTTAGTTGGAGGCAGGATAGTCTTCTGTGAAGGGAAACATTTTAAGGGATCGCCTAAAAGTGGACAGAGTAGGAGATAGTTGGATAGATTGGAGTAGGGAGTTCCACAGGATGGGAGAGGCTCAGGAGAATTCCTGGAGGTGAAAAGAGAACTAGAGAGCAAGAAATCTTGAGAGGAATAATGACGGCAATTTGTTTGGTATTTTGAGATTAGGTGGCTGATATAGCTGGAAGCCGAGTTAAGGATGGCTTTGTAAATTGTTAGTATTTTGAATTAAGTTTGTTGGGTGAGTGGCAGCCAATGCAGGAATTGCCAGAAAGGAGTAGCAGACACTGAATTGTTGGTAAGGTGGATGAGCCTGGCAGCAGCATTCATGATGGACTGGAAGGGTGAATAGCTTATGTACAGGTAAGCCAATGAGGGGGAAGTTGCAATAGTTGAGGCGAGAGATAACCTGGGAGTGAATAAGGAGCTTTGGGGTGTCATTGGTTAGGAAGGGGCGTATTTTGGAGATCTTGAGGTTGAGATGGGAAGCTTTGCAAAGTGACTGGATGTGGGGCCTGAGAGTTCAGAGTCCAGGATTACACAGAGCACCCTGGCATGCAGAAATGGGTTGACAGCTGTGCCATTGATCTTGACAGAGAAGTCAGGGGAAGGGTCACGTGGGGGAGGAAATATTAAGAGTTCAGTTTTGGATACTAAAAACCTATTATTTATGTTGTGGATGTTTAGTGGATTACATTTGATGTAATTTATGCCGATTTAAAACCTGTTTGATAATAAAAGCTGACAAGGGTTTGATAGTAAGCCAGATGCTTACCCCACTGTGTTTTGGAACAACCAGGGTTCATTATCAGGTGTTCCTTGGTAAATCCATCACAGTGGGGGGTGTCATTTTAGTGGTTTTGATCCTATAATTTCATGTGTTGTTTTAATATGTACCAACTCCTGAAGAGGGAGCAAGGCATTTTTTAACTCTGCGCTGTGTGGACGCCCAACACCCTACAGCATTGTTCTTGAGCATGATACACTCAACCTCTGAATGTGTTATTGAGTACTGCTTGGACCTTGAAGAAGGGGGTACACCCTGAAAGCTTGTCCTGAATATCTGGATGTTAGTGAAAATAAAAAAAGTATCACAGACAGTTCTCATTGTTTTTTGAAGACGTCTTGAAAGTTGACTGTGGATTCCTGCTATGTAAGCTTGATACCCGGGACACAAATTGATGTTTTCTCGGCCACTCACCAAGGTGAACTGCATACATTGATTTCAATTTTCTTGTTCATCTGTTGATACTCTTAGATGTGCTCCAGTTTTGTTTTGTTTTTCAGTTTACATTAACATTTTGAAGCAATTCGGCACTGAAATGTTGGCCTTAGAACAGTTTAGAAGTTCTTAAAAAAGGAAGGTATGTGACATCAAAGAATTTTCTACCATTTTGTTCCAACTATGTTCTTTAATGTCAGTGTAGAGGAGTTGAATGGATTATCCCCTGACAAATGCTTTTCAAGGTGTTTTTTTACTTTTTTTGCTCAATTGTGTTTGTAGTTCAGAGAACAAATGAGTTTTAAAGATTCCAAAAATATACTTCAGCTATTTAAACAGGTTCTTTTAACATTCCATATACCAAGCTACCAAGCTGTCTCTTTGTGTTTGTACATCTATGGAGTGCTTCTTTACCTACATTTTTACAATTCTTGAGCTATTTTGCGACATGTTTGCAAGGTGCGATTGTTAACACTTTGGTCCAGCCTTGGGGGTATTGGAAATATTTGGTCCAAGGGGGAAATTAGCCATAGTAGTGAGTAAGAAAATAAGAAGGAAAATAAATCAAAACCTTCAGCCCCATGATGTGGCTATATTGTAGAATAAACCTAAAATTCCCGATCTCCTTATGTATAATGCAAGGCCACTGGTCCTGCATTCTATGTGATGACACTGGGGAGAGGGTGGCTGCACCACAGAAGAGGAAGTATGACATTATATTGGAATTGATGAGTAGAATGGCTACAGGACTGTTAATTAAGGTAAGTAATTTTCTCTAATCTGTGCCTCCTGGACCAGCCTTTCTCACCCTTTTTAACCCAAAGGAACCCTTTTCATATTTTTCAGGTCTCAGAGAAACCTTGGTTGTGGTCAGTGGGAAGTAGGGTTGGGCTTGAAGCACATTGGCCATTTCCGTGTTCAGCAAACACATGAATGGCAAGGGCACCCCACAATGCACTGCGCCCTGACAGTGCATTGTGATTGGCCAAAGCAATGCACCTGACCAGTGGTCAGGTGCAATGCTTTGGCCAATTACAGTGCATGATGACGTCACAAGGGCTGAGGGTGACGTAAACACAGTATTTAAGAACTGTCAGGCCGGCGTAGCTGTCAGATGACCAGGAGCCACCCTCGAGAGCAAAGCATTTTTTTTTCCTTTTTTCAGGTCAGCGGTGGTGTTGGGAGGGGAGCCCTCCCTGCCCCTAAGCACCCCCCCATGTTGAGGACATTTGGCCTGGTATGGTTCGAAGGTGCTCACTCATCCCCCTCCTTTCCTGACCTGCCGGCTGCATGCTTGAAAAAGGGTCTGGTAGGAGGAGTGTCCAAGATGGCGACCGGAGCGGACGTCTACGCCTGAGCTCCGGCGCCTTGACGTTAAATCCGCTGCCATCCAGGCGACAGTGGGCCTTACACGGCCACCGGAGGCTCTGCGGACCCTGCCTGACATCTGAGGAGGGTGCCGGGCGTTTTCATCCCCTCTCCGGCCACTCGGAGATCTGGGTGATTTGCGGCCTACCGCGGAGTGCGGGAGCAGATTACAGTTGCCTCTCGTAAATTATCTTCTGATGTGGTAAGAGGCCTAAAAGAACTGGGCCACCGTGCCCATCAACTGGAACAATGTATGAATCTGGCGACTACAGTCTTGTAGGGCCATGAACAGGAGGTGGATGATCTGCATGCTGAGCTGGACACTTTAAAGGATAAATTGGAGGATGCTGAGAATAGAGCCCGCAGAGATAATCTCCGCATCCGCGGGGTCCCTGAGGTAATCACCGATCTACAGGGTACTGCTACCGCTCTATTCCAGGAACTGGCTCCTGAGCTCCCCTTGGAACGACTGGAGTTTGGCGGTTTCCATAGAGCTTTAGCTCCTAAACCCATGGAAGGCCCTCCCAGGGACATTATCATTAAATTCCATTTTTACCGCACTAAAGAGTGTCTATTACAGGCGGCTAGGAATCATCCGGCTTTGGAATTTCAGGGTCACTCTATTCAGCTGTTTGCGGATTTGTCCCCAGTCACGATTGCCAAACGTCGCACCCTGAGACCCTACCTCCAGATTTTACAATCAGCTGATATTAAGTACAGATGGGGCTTTCCTTTCAAGCTCTCTTTCTCCTTCTAAGGTCGTCAGTTCCAAGCTTCTTCACCAGCGGATCTTCGCTGTCACTTTCAGGAACTGAAATTGGAATTACCACACTCCCAGAACGGGGAGGCAACAGTTTCTACACGCCATCGAAGTTCCCAATCTTCGCGTAAATCTTCTCCTCCAAGTCAGAGTAGCTCTCAGGCTCTTCGATCCCTACAGACCCAGCGTTTCCAGGAGGTTTCTGCGACTTGACATTCTGTGTCCGGTTGGGTTTTTTACATTTATTTTTTTTGGAGATGCGGGCGACATTGCCCATATGTGATCCTATGCAGTTATGCCTTGTAGCACTTTCTCCACAGCGGCTAGTGCCTAAATAACCATGTTAGTTCTGTATAGAGGCTTCTACTTATGTCATAGTTGATGGGCGGATCTGGCAGCGGATCTCAGGCGGCGGGTGTGACTCAGCTCACTGGGCGGTCCAGTGGTCGGTCTCACCCCTTCGGCTATTTTGGAGCTTCTTCATTCAGTATATTCTAATATACTGAGATTCCTATGGCCTTACTAGCCAACTATAGATAAATTGTTGTTTGTTTAGTATTTTCTTGCCTTAACTAAGTCGAGTAGTTCCGGTGGACTATGGTGTCCCCCTCTGAGCTGGTTAGTGGACTAGATTGGTGTCCTGCCCGCTATCCAGCCTTTTTGTGGGTATTTCACCCACAGTGGATTATTAAGATGCTTGTGCTAATCTTACTGTTTCATATGAATATTGCTCGTATACCAGATGGTTTCTTGTTTTCTTCCTTCTGTCCTGTCTTTTTTTCTCTGTTTTTTGTCATGTGGGTTTTGTGTTTTTATACATTTTTTTTCAGGGCTCTCAGGATCGTAGAGGAGATGATCTTTTTCCCTTCCGATTGCCAAGTCGGATAACTGGTTATCCTTGAATGTTCGGGGCGTGAACTCTAGTTTCTCCGGGCTCGCCATGTCGGCATTGCTTGCCTGCAGGAAACTCAGTTTTCAAATACCTCTGCCCCTAAATATTTCGATGCACGCTACCCTCAGGTTTTTAAGGCTACTGGCCCTACTAAACAAAGGGGAGTCCTTGTTGCTTTTCACGGCAAAACCCCATTTGTTTGTGTGAAGCGTATTGCGTATTGCTGACCCAAGCAGCAGGTATCTTTTATTACAGGGCACGATTCAGGGTATCGATGTTACAATACTGACCTATTATGCTCCCAATGTCAACCCTGGACCCTTTCTATCACATATCTGCTCCCTCCTGGCTGTTCATCAAAAGGGTACTCTTCTGCTGGAAGGAGATTCCAATTTAGTATTAAACCCATCCCTAGATAAATACCCTGCAGAAAACTCTAAATATTCCACGTTGGCCAAATCCTTCACTAGTACGTTAAGTACCCTTGACCTGGTAGATTTATGGCGTGAATTCCACCCACGAGGAAAAGACTACACTTACTACTCTCACCCTCATTCTCATTCAAGAATTGACCATGCTTTTGTATTGCGTAAACATCTTCCTTTGGTACGCTCTGTCTCTATCCTCATGGTTCCATGGTCTGATCATGACCCCATTTTGGTGGTTTGTCGATCTCTCCTCTTGGATTATGAATGACTCTCTACTTTCACTGAAGGAGATTCAGGCGGAACTATTGCGTAAATCCCAAGAGTATTTTCAGCTAAACTCGGGTTCTGTCTCTTCTTCGGTGACATTGTGGGAAGCTTACAAGGCTGTTCTCCGGGGTCATATTATTCAGATAGCTTTGAGGCGGAGGAAGGATAGACAATGTAAACAGAGTCAGTTGGAATCAAAGTTAGCTTCCACGTCAGCTCAATTTAAGCAGGTACCAACCCCATCGAACCGTAGGTTGTTAGATCAGGCCCGCCTGGAACTAGATCTCTGGTTGACTGATGAGGCTGAGCGCTCTTTGCGATGGACACGCCAGAAGAGGTGTAGTAAAGCAAATAAACCAGATTCCATGTTAGCAGTAGATTGTGCTCTTTCGCGCACCATCCTTAACCGATTTCTCTACGCACTACGTCAGAATGTTCTCACCAGTAATCCTGTAGCGGTATTGGAGGAGTCCCGGCATAGACTAGCCAGACTTTATGCAGATCCTACATGGGCTGATCCCCAATCTATCTCTGATTTTCTATCTCATTTGTCCTTACCTACTTTGACTCAGGCTCATAAGGACCTGATAGACTGTGATATTCAAATATCAGAAGTTCTGCAATGTATTGCAGATCTGAAGACGGGCAAACACCCGGGTCCAGATGGATGCACGGCTTCATATTACAAAAAATTGGCAGATGTGCTTGCCCCTCACCTTGCCGCTATGTTCAATGCGGTGAAGAGGGGTGCAAACTTTTCACCTGACTCTTTGACTGCTAATGTGGTTATGATCCCCAAACCGGATCGGGACCATTCCTCTTGGGCAAATTACAGACCAATTTCTCTTATTAACATTGACATGAAAATCATCACTAAGATCTTAGCCACTCGTTTGAATTATTTCCTTTCTCGCTTGATTAAGAAGGACCAGGTGGGTTTCGTCCCCCACAGACAAGCAGGAGATGCCAACAGACGTATTATACAGCTACAACATTTGGCCCCTACTCGCAAAATCGATATGATGCTCCTATCTCTAGATATCAACAAGGCCTTTGACACCTTGTCCTGGCCTTATCTCATGTCGGTCCTTCATCACTTTGGCTTTGGTCCCTCGTTCTTGTGTTGGATTTCCTTGCTATATACATCACCTCAAGCAAAACTCAAATATTATGGTTTTGAGTCTTCAACGTTTTCAATTGGCAGGGGAACTAGACAAGGTTGCCCACTTTCTCCCATGCTATTTATCTTGGCTTTGAAACCGTTGGCTGAAACCATTCGTATGCATCCTGATATTAAGGAAATAGATGTAGCTGGTTCCCAACACAAGTTATTTATGTTCGCTGACGATATATTGTTATGGGTTACGCACCCGGGGGTTACTTTGCCAAATTTACTTGCGATTTTGGATTCCTTTGCAGTTCTCTCAGGCCTCCATGTTAACCCTGCCAAGTCCAAAGCTTTTGGAGACTCTGAAACATTTGTTCCCTTTTCAATGGCTTTCTGCCCTGCCGTATTTAGGAATCAAGCTTACTCCGACTTATAAAGGACTTTACCGGGCTAATTTCCCTACTGTTTTTAATGACTTGACGGAGTTGTTGTCCTCCTGGTCTCACTATCCGCTTTTGTGGTTCGGTAGAATCAATGCAACCCGAAGGGCTTGGTATGGATGGAGGGGCAGACCCCACGCATTTTTTTTTTTTTAATTTAATTGCCAGTCAATGCCGGCAATTTCTTTTACATTCAGCTGCCAGTGGGGAACCCCGCTGACAGCTGAAACATTAAATAATGCTTTCACTACTAAAGCACCGCATGACTTAATAATATAACTCATGCAGTACTTTAGTAGCTGTGCGGTAACTTATTGCATACTCAGATGCGGTAAGATACTGCTTACTGAATTGTCCCTATCTGAAGTTCGCAGTCAAACTTTTGTTTAGTTCGATTATTTGATCGTTAACCAAACAGGGGGGGTGTTTGGCCCATCACTAGATGGGCCTAGAGTGCCACTCTTACAGTCATGCCTTGACCTCTGCCAAATGGTATTGGACCTGGAATTATGCAGGCACCATCACATGGGAGGTGTGTTAACCACAGCTCACAGGACCCCTAGCCACCTCTGGAGGAACCCTAGGGTTACGCTGAATCCTGGTTGAAAATGGCTGCCCTAGACTAAATTAGCATTAGGCCCATAATATACAGGGGTTGCTCAAATGTGATTTTTGTAAGCTGACCTAAGTTCAGCTGTTAGTTGCTCCTAGCACAAAAGTGTGATATGTCACTTAGACTCACTCAGCAACATATGATAAATTAAAATTTGGTCAAACCTAATTCCTGGCCTCATTTTATCTATATTCCACTCAATGTGCTTAATTATTCATGTCAAGTCCTTTTTGTCCAGGTTCCACCCCTACGGAGCTCTGCCACTTTGGCTTGTTCAAGGCAGCTCATTCTTTGTCTCATCTACCATTTACAGTGCTTGATTTAACCTCTCCTACCACATTGGTTATCTCAGGGTTATCCCTTAGTACCTTAGTATTACCTTATCAGTGATATATATATATATATAGATATATATATATATATATATATATATTGTGACAGTGTGGTGATCTGTCACCCTGGATTCTCAACAAGGCAGGTTGAGGGGCTCCAGGGTAAAGGTTTGATACGGAGGAAAGTGGCTTTTCACTTTCCTCCTTTCTTTGTAAGGTCTGTTTTGGGATCTGGAGCTTGGAGATTTCAAAGAGATCTGGGAGGGATGAAATCTCCAATCCTGGGACCAGGTTTTGGGATAGGCCAGGAGACTGATTGCACAGGTGTGTGCAGGCCTTTAGAGAGAGTCAGGACCAGGGTTCTGGGCTCCACCCCGGCAGCTAGGAGGGCTCTGCCTTGGAGTCAGGTGGAAGCCAGACTAGCTGAGTGCTAGTGGCTATAATTTGGGAAGAGTCTGCAGGAGACTGACATTGAACTGTGTGTAAGCCAGGAGGCTGAATCTTTGTTTTGTTGGTGGATAACCCTGTGTGGGAAGCATTATGTTTGAACTTTCATTTAAATAAAAGTGGGCTAAAAAGGCTCGGAAAAAGAAAGTGAGTAGCTGTTTGCGTTTCAAAGCTCTACCACGTTGAAGCGAGTTCCCACATATGGTGGAGGATGCAGTGGGCAGAATTGGAGATCCTGGCGATTGAAGTAAGTTCATCAGTTATATGAACTGTTTGGTGCATAAGTCTGCACTATCTGTGTGTGCAGGTGAGGAGAACCTGCTAAAGAAAAGGACTTTGCCTTAAAGAGACAGTGTTCCATGGTGTTGCTGAACTGTGTAACACTGCTGTGTGCATGACTGCAAAGATGGGGCGGACAAAACAGAAAAAGGAGGCAATGTTTGCTGAGATGAGAGAGAGAGCCCTGTGGCTAGGGGATTATATACCGCATGCCCCAGCCAAGCCGGGAAATTTAGATGTGGGTGAGTCTGCTGTGGACTGGTGCAAGCGGCACCTGGCAGCGTTGAACCAACCTAAAGAGGAAAGCAAGCCAACCTTCAGTGCAAGGAGAGAGCTGCAGGATGTCCGTACCTGGGAGAGGGGTGTTGTCACCCATGGCAACGCTGCTGCAGTTAAACCAGTAGGTGTTGTGAAAAATGTGAATGTGTCACGGCTTGAGAGTTGGTCCAGCAGAGCGAAGCCTATGCTATGTGCAAGAAGAGGGGCTAACCAGAGGCCAGGACCAAGAGTGAAGGCCTATAGCAACACAGAGGAGGCCAGTCGGGCTGTCTGTGTACGGGGGGCTATGTCGTACAAGGATCATGGCAAGTGGCATCAAGAGGAGCCAATACAGTGTGTTGGAAAGAGCCAGCAAAGTTCTGCTTGGAGAGTGCAATCTCCCATTGCAACCAGAGAAAAAGTATTGCCTGGAAGGAGGAGCTGCATTGGAGATGTGGCTCAGTGTCCCAAAAAAGATACCAGTGGAAATGTACCATGCCTGGAATGTGGTCAGTGGGGGCATGGGATCTTTTCCTGTCCCGGACTCTGGAATACTGCTGATACTGGGCAAATGTCTACAACATCAAGCCCAGATTCTTGTTTGAAAATGTCGGCGGCCGCCTCTGGCAACAGGGAGGAAGTTCCTGTTGGGCCTGCAGGGGTGCCAGAGAGTCCATGGAGCCTATGAGGGTGTCTGTTACTTCACCTTGGGGTAAGGGAAAAGTTGCCAAGGAAAGTGCAGTTGAGGATGCGTTTATGAGACAACGCACTCAAATGAAGATGGCGACACCTACTACTGTGGTGGGTAAGACTGTGTGTGATAAAACCATGGCTGGGACTGTCATGTTGAAAAGGACTGGTTATGAGACTGTCCATTCTGATGTAGGGGTGACCCCAGTTAGTTGGGCCACTGAATGTGCTTTTGAGAGTGACTTTTCCCTGTGCAGTGCCTTGTACAGTGGGGAGTTAGGGGTTAAAGGAAAACCTGTGCGTGGTTCTCAAAAACAAAGTGATGTCACTAATATGTGCCAGTCACAGGTTGGTAGTGGGCTAGTACAGCCCACAAGAGCTACAAATGCTGATGATGTTGTTGTGAAATGTACTGGTGTTGGGAAAACCCTGAGCTCTTGCAGTGCAAAAGCTGTAATTAAAGATGGGTCATTTCCCATAGCAACTGGTGGTAAGACAGCACAGGTGTCCTTAGACATCTCCAGGGGTTTCCGTGTATTGGAGCCGGAGGTTGCCCTGGACAACTGCGATGTCACTCTGGTGGAGCAGAGTGGAACTGCACCTTGTAATAGGAGTGTGTTGCTGCAGTCTAGTAATACTGAAAGTGTTCAGGTGAACAACTGGTTAATGCAGCCTGGCAAAAATGCAAGTGTGTGGGTAATGCAGGAAGCACCACCAGAGCAAAGTGGTGGATGTGAGGTATTGCAACCTGCAGTGGGAAAACAGGTGTTACCCAAGTCAGACGTGATCCAGAGTGATTTATGCAATGGATCTGCAACTAAGCCAACCTATTATGTGTCTCCTTGGGCAGATGGATCGGTGCTGAGGGGCACTGGCGAATTGAGCACATATACAATGGATTGGGATAGTTGGGGTAAAAGGCTAATCTCGTTGATAGATGAGGCTTTTATGCAAAAAAATAAGGTGGACACTGTTTCTGCTGTGCCAGCAGGAGGATCTATAGAACGGCCTATAGATAAGGGCGTGTATACAGCAGAGACTGTCTGTGACCCACAAACGTGATGTTGGCATGGAGTGTCAAAATGATGTTGTCACTGGGAATGATCAGGGGCAGCTTGTGGATGCTGAGTCTGAGATGTTGAGAGTGAGTCCAGCACATGGCAGCGCTCTGGTGGAGCACCAGGCTGTGGTTATCTCCAGCTTGGAGGAGGTCCCTTTAAAAATTTCAACTTCTCAAGTCTCAGCAGGTGAGTCTCTCAGTGTTCCCAGTGCCCTAAATGTGGTCAGGAAGGTCTTGGGTTTAGAGTCAAGTAGTTGGGTTGTAACCAAAGTATTAAAGGAGATACTTGAACTTTGGAATGTACAACCAATGTATATTGAGGTGTCTCCTCCACAGTCGGATGGTCTGGTACTGCGGAGTACCTCTAGGTGGAGCACCAAATGGCTGGCTATACATATCAAACGGGAACAAGAAAGTTGTTTGTTTCGGAATTTGTTGATGGTGTTAAAAGTTGTATCAGGGTATGCTGCTGGGTTACCTGTAAATGTGATATGAGAAATGTTTTGGAGAAATGAAAAATGAGTCAAAGCTTTCACCTCCTAACAGCCAGGTGGGAAGCATTTCTGCTGCTATGGTGCTGATCAGTTGTCAGTGAAAGGCGTGTTTACTGCACCATTGGACAAACCACATGAGATGGAAGGGCCAAGCATGGACCAGAGAACAGCAGAGATCCTGACCAGGGCTCAAACGGATGTGCATGAAGGAATCGGGGTCATTGGGCCAAAAAGAGGTTTATGTAGCAGGTCTGAAAAGACACCTGAAATACAGGGACAAATGGTATGTGAAAACTGGCAAAATGGATCAGAAGAGAGCTCATCTGTACAGGATTTGGATACAGATCCAAGTGGTGTAGAAGTTAAATTGGTGGGACAGCCACCTGCAGATTGCATGACACCAGGTGAAGTGGCACCTTGTGTGGTTCCCGTGGGTGATGGCTGCCCTATGGTGTGTGTGCCCTCTGCAGACACTGTCCTAACTAATGCTGGAAAATGTATTGAAAGGTGTAATATTGACTGGAATATAACCGTTCATGGTAAACTGAATGCTGTGGTAATGAGTCATGCAGGTTTGATAGCTAGAGGTACAAGAAATCAGGGGGGTGGTCCTGGTACAAATACAGTAGAAATAGTTCCCCTACAGCCTTGGGACAGTAATACTGAGAGAGGTATTAGGAAACCTTGGAACCTGAAGCAAAGGGGCAGAAAGGTCAATAGGCCAGGGGGACCCTGTTAGGATTTCAAGAGAGAAAGTGTTTATGGAAGTGCACCCGGAAAAAGAGTAGGCAAGGTCTGATTAGAGCCCATAGTAGAGTGACAATGGGGCTTGGGGAGAGACACCAAAGGAGTCATTGGGTAGAGTTCCCCTTTAGGAAAGGTATGGTTAGACCAGATTGGAACCCTGTAAGTGAGAGCTGGCACAGAGGTGCCAGAAGGTATAAGTTGTGTGTTCTGCCCCTACGGGATCAAAACAAAGGGGGGGGGATATGTGACAGTGTGGCGATCTGTCACCCTGGATTCTCAACAAGGCAGGTTGAGGGGCTCCAGGGTAAAGGTTTGATACGGAGGAAAGTGGCTTTTCACTTTCCTCCTTTCTTTGTAAGGTCTGTTTTGGGATCTGGAGCCTGGAGATTTCAAAGAGATCTGGGAGGGATGAAATCTCCAATCCTGGGACCAGGTTTTGGGATAGGCCAGGAGACTGATTGCACAGGTGTGTGCAGAGAGAGAGTCAGGACCAGGGTTCTGGGCTCCACCCCGGCAGCTAGGAGTCAGCAGGGCTCCACCCCGGCAGCTAGGAGTCAGGAGGGCTCCACCCCGGCAGACGGGAGGTCTCTGCCTTGGAGTCAGGTGGAAGCCAGACTAGCTGTGTGCTAGTGGCTATAATTTGGGAAGAGTCTTCAGGAGACTGACATTGAACTGTGTGTAAGCCAGGAGGCTGAATCTTTGTTTTGTTGGTGGATACCTCTGCGTGGGAAGCATTATGTTTGAACTTTCATTTAAATAAAAGTGGGCTAAAAAGGCTCGGAAAAAGAAAGCGAGTAGCTGTTTGCGTTTCAAAGCTCTACCACGTTGAAGCGAGTTCCCACTATATATATATATATATATATATATATATATATATATATATATATATATATATATATAAAATTATAACCTAGTGTCAGCTTTGTTACACTGCTGGATGTTGTACATAGGGTCTCAAATTTTGCCCAAATTACTGCAAAGTCCTGCCCTCCTGGAGCTAAGCCCTACCCATGCCAATCAGAAGTCCAATGTGGGAATCACAATGGTTAGTAGAAGCTTTGGCATTAAACTATTCATTGGTGGATATGGGACTTGACTTTAGGAGCGGACAAGATTTACCACCGACTTAAAAAGCATAAGATCAGCACCCCTTTGTGATCAGGAATATACTGAAGGAATCAGGATCTTCATGGAATGACAAATACCTAGCATCATTTTTCAAAATCGTACAATTTATGGTAATAAAAATTTGAATTTTTAGATAGTTTTTTTCCTGTTTACATTACTATAAATGCAGTCGGTCACCTACATTTACAGCCTGAAGGGTCCATGTAAACCTTTCATTTGCATAGGGGAGCCTTTTATTTGTAGCATTAGCAGGGTGCTTTGCCATGTGGGTTTGACTTGCATTGACACTCGTTTTCCGTATGTGTTTGAATCTAGGATTTGTAGTGTATAGGGTTACCAGTCATTGACCAAGACTTGTTATAACATGTTGTCATCACATCACAGGCCATCAAAACGCATGTCATATGCATTGTGGTATATTTCCTTTGATGTCTCCGGGCCTCCCAATGTAATATTTGTATTATGGGGATGTTAAACTCGTGGTATAGCACACTGCAATGCATGTATACAACAGTGTAAATGAGCCCTTGGTGTCTTTCTGTAAAGGCAATAAATAGGGTTGATTTACTAAAACCTGGAGAGTACAAAATCTGGTGCAGTTGTGCATAGAAACCAATCCGCTTCCAGAATTTATTGTCAAAGCTGTTTTGGTTGTACTTCTCCTGAGGATCACAGGAGTGCAGTTCATTGTTCACTCCTGCAACCCATTTTCAGCCAATAGCGGGCCGCTTGTTGTCATCTGACATCAATCATCTGGTCCAGGCTGGGGAAAGAACCCAACTTCAAAGTCTGGATCCACTCCAGATCCTGGAGCGTCACCTGGCTCCTGAGAACCGCTGAGAGCCTGAGTCAGCCTCTATCTCCCCCTCTACAACCCAATCAGCCCGATCATGTGATCGCTGAGTTCTCACACTTAGGGCCAGCAGGGGACAGATGAAGCATCCACCTATGGGGGGGAAAAAAGTCCACGCTTCTCTTTTAACTGAACAAGATGAAGTTAGAAGCTGATTGGCTACCATGCACAGTTGCACCAGAGTTTGCATTCTCCAGTTGAAGTAAATCAACCCCAATGGCTATCCTGGCTAGACTAAGTGCTTTTCATTTGAAGTTCAGCCATGGCTCGAACAACTCAACTATGTGTTTTTGATACGTCAACATTTTGGGATATGTTGACTCAATATTAGGTAGAAGGATGGGAAAAATTATATATGTCACTGTACATAGATGAATGCTATTTGTTAAGGAAAGCTTTACCTTATTAAATGTATACTTATCCCGTCTTGGAAACATTTTTATGTTATTATTATTATGAATATTACTATATTTTACATTTTTATACTTCTATTTGTGAAGGAAAGTTTTACTGTATTAAATGTATACATATCCCCTCTTGTAAGCACTTTTTTGTATTAATAATTTTATTGGTGTTATTATATTATTATTATTATTACTATAGTTTATATTTTTTAAGCAAAGCTTTACTGTATTAAATGTATACCTATCACGTCTTGTCTAAATACTTCTATCTTATTATTTATAACTATGTTTTATATTTTTTATTTGTTAAGGAAAGCTTTACTGTTTCAAATGTTTATGTATCTCATCTTGTAAACACTTTTTATTTTATATTATTACTTTTATTATATTTTATATTTTTTATTTGTTAAGGAAAACTTTACTGCATAAAATGTATATGTATATGAGGACAAGGATAAGTTATTTTTTTATTAAAAATATACTTAATATTTGACATCACAATATAATACGTTATCTTTTGGTTCTCCTCTTTGCACTGTATCTATGACTGCTGTACACAACTCAGTATGCGCATTATGCTTTAACCTGTCGGTATAATGGATAACTGTACTGTTTCTCAGTGCTGAGATGCAACTAACAATAAAGAATTTTTAAAAATGAATACTTATCTCTTGTTGTAAATTTATTATTATTATTATTTCTGTAATTATTATTACTACTATAATTTATATTTTTATATGTTTTGTTTGTTAAGGAAATCTTTATTGTGTTAAATGTATTTACCCCCCTTATAAATGCTATATAGTAATAAAACACATTTTCGGAAAATAGATACCAGTAAAGGTGTCCATGCATGTTTTAATTAATATCTTAGATTGTAAGCTCCAAGGAGCAGGGCCCTCCTAACCCTATTGTATTGAACTGTATCGTTGCTGTATTGTTTCCCTTTATATCAGGGGCGGACTGGCCATTCGAGCACTAGGGCGCTGCCCGAGGGCCCAGGGTCAGTAGGGGGACCCATTAGATGCCCCTGGTACCTTTCATAGGCTTTTTTGGGTGTGGGCAAGGACAAAGGGGCCCCATGATCCCCTATTGCCTGGGGGCCCCATGAGTTGTCAGTCCGCCCTTGGTTTATATTGTAAATCGCTGAGCAAACTGTTGGTGCTATATAAATCCTGTATAATAATAATTTGTATCTGTGAAAAATTGAACTGTGCATAGGTATGATTTAACCTTTTAATCAATGTTCCTTGCATTGAAAAGTAAGTAATTGGACAGGTTGCAAAATTGTTGGTGATATTTAGCTGGTTTTAGGATGTGTGCTATAGTGAACTCATTATTTCCATTTGCCGTATTTGTCATAAAAACTCTTCTGTTGTCATAATCTATGTAAATAGCAGTGAATATGACATTTACCAAACATTCACTGCATAACCTCCTCCCTTGGCCAACTGATACACTCTCAGGGCTTCAACTACCATCTCTATGCCGACGACACACAAATCTATCTCTCTACCCCTCACCTCACCCCTTCCGTCTCCGCCCGAATCACAAGCCTACTAAACGACATATCGGATTGGATGTCACTCCACTTCCTCAAACTGAACCTTTCCAAAACCGAGCTCCTAGTTTTCCCCCCAGCCCATGCCCCCCCGCCTTCTCCATCACGACCAACAATCCCACCATCAGTCCCACCCCGCAAGCCAGAGTACTTGGTGTCATCCTAGACTCCAATCTGTCCTTCTAGCCCCAGGTCCAATCGCTGACAAATGTAGACTCCACCTCCGCAACATCTCCAAAATACGTCCATTCCTAACCCCAGAAACTACTAAGCAACTCATTCACTCCCTTATCATATCACGACTTGACTACTGCAACTCCCTCCTCACTGGCCTGCCTCACCACAGGCTATCCCCGCTTCAGTCAATCCTGAATACTGCGGCAAGACTCATCCACCTTACTAACCACTCCGTTTCCGCCACCCCCTTCTGCCAATCCCTCCACTGGCTTCCGATTGCCCAACGGATCAAATTCAAAATGCTAACACTGACGTACAAAGCTGTCCATAACACTGCCCCAAACTACATCACCGGCCTGATATCCAAATACCACCCAAAATGTACTCTCCGCTCGTCACAAGACCTGCTTCTCTCTAGTTCCCTGGTCACCTCCTCGCATGCCCGCCTCCAGGACTTCTCCAGGGCTTCACCCATCCTCTGGAACTCCCTACCCCAATCCATCAGACTATCACCTACTCTCCTCTCTTTTAGGCGCACCCTGAAAACCCATCTCTTCAGGGAAGCCTACCCCACCCCCTGCTAATTGCCGATCTCCTCCACTCTTCCTACCACTCCATCCCCCACAGCTATTCCTCCCGTACCACTATCCCCTCCCTCCTAGATTGTAAGCTCCAAGGAGCAGGGCCCTCGAACCCCTTGTGTATCGAATTGTATTGTTATTGTACTGACTCATGTATTGTCTCCCATTATAATGTACAGCGCTGAGCGAACTGTTGGCGCTATATAAATACTGTATAATAATAAAGGTAAATCTTTTTAATGCATGTGTTTTAAATGAAAGTGATTAATTCCCCACCAGTGATTGGTGAAAGTCACATTAACTGCTTTATAAATATGCCCCTTAATATTGTAATCTCTGGCATTATTGGGATCTTAAAGTCAAATGACGTCTTTGTAGGTATTGTGATATTGTAATATACAATATTGCAGCGTACCAGTCATTAAATGAGGTGGCTGTATAAGTTTTCATTTCACAAGCTTTTTTGCCTTTTTTTTTTACCAAGTGATCCTGCCAGGAACACACTATCCTAGGGTGACAACACTCCCGTACTGTATCTATGGAGCAGTGTTGTCACCCTTGGTTGCTCTACTGATTATATAAATTCCTAAAATAGTAGCCAGTGCTTAGTTAAAACTAATTGTGCTACCTAACTCTTGACTAATTTTGGAGGCCAGGTATGTGTGGCTGGCACATCAGATCCCTGAATTCACAGAGCAGGAGATATACAGAGAATTGAAATATTCTGAACATTGTGTGTGGAGTTGATCTTTCTTTTCCTTGCTGGGATAAGAGAGATACTTAGCCGTGTGTATATACACTACAGTATATTGCAGAAAGTATTGAGACACCCCTCCAAATCATTGGATTCAGGTGTTCCAATCACCTCCATGGCCACAGATATATAAAATCATCACCTAGGCATGCAGACTGCTTCTACAAACATTTGTGAAATAATGGGTCGCTCTCAGGAGCTCAGTGAGTTCAAGCGTGGTACCGTGATAGGTTGCCACTTGTGCAATAAGTCCATCCGCGACATTTCCTGTCTACTAAATATTCCACGGTCAACTGTTAGTGGAATTATAACAAAGTGGAAGCAACTGGGAACAACAGCAACTCAGCCACAAAGTGGTAGGTCACGTAAAATGACAGAGCGGGGTCAGCGCATGCTGAAGCGCACAGTGCACAGAAGTCGCCAACTGTCTGCAGAGTCACTAGCTAAAGACCTCCAAACTTCATGTGGCCTTCAGATTAGCACAACAACAGTGTGTAGAGAGCTTCATGGAATGGCCGAGTAGCTGCATCCAAGCCTTACATCACCAAGTACAATGCAAAGTGTTGGATGCAATGGTGTAAAGCACACCGCCACTGGACTCTAGAGCAGTGGAGACATTTTCTCTGGAGTGAAGAATCATGCTTCTCTGTCTGGCAATCCAATGGACATGTCTGGGTGCCAGGAGAACGTTACTTGTCTGACAGCATTGTGCCAAGTGTAAAGTTTGGTGGAGGGGGGATTATGGTGTGGGGTTGTATTTCAGGGGTTGGGCTTGGCCCCTTAGTTCCAGTGAAGGGAACTCTTAAAGCGTCAGCATACCAAGACATTTTGGACAATTTCATGCTCCCAACTCTTTGGGAACAGTTTGGGGATGACCCTTTCCTGCTCCAACATGACTGCGCGCCAGTCCATAAAGCAAGGTCCATAAAGACATGGATGAGCGGGTCTGGGGTGGAGGAACTTGACTGACCTTTACAGAGTCCTGACTTCAACCTGATAGAATGCCTTTGGGATGAATTAGAGCGGAGACTATAAGCCAGGCCTTCTCGTTTGACATCAGTGCCTGACCTCACAAATGCGTTTCTGGAAGAATGGTCAAACATTCCCATAGACACACTCCTAATCCTTGTGGACAGCCTTCCCAGAAGAGTTGGAGCTGTGATAGCTGCTTCCCCCAGCAAATAGAGCTCCCCCGTGTACTGTTGCTTGGAACCTTCATTTTCATTGCTGAGCTAGGGTCCTTTTTACCAGTCTGGAAGACGTCAAAGGACCTTGCACTGCCAGAGGCCACAGGTACCAGTCTAGCAGGGCAGAGGAGCCTGCAGTTAACCTTTGCAATGCGGGGGCAGCCCCTGGAAATCAACATTTGGATGGTTGCAATGGTATTGGTCCTCTTGTAACAATGCAACTGACTACTGTCAACAATAGTTTTTTCATTTGCACCAAAAGTTACATTTTCAGGATACACTTTTGGGGTATCTACACCCTTCTTCTACAATCGAAACTTGGACCCTAGAAGAAGAAGGTATACCCAATCTTGCCATAAAAATTAATTTGTTAGTGCAAACATTAAATCAAAATATTCCAACATAAAAGAAAACACTCAAATAGTTCACTCATCTGTGTTGTTATATAATCCTTCTCGTAATCCATTATAACCGCAGTCCATATTTCCCCTTTTGCAATCTCCAATAAATCATGACAGGCCAAGCTGACCTATTTTCTTTTAGAAATGGCCAATATGCGCTTTTCCACCAAAACGTGTTGCTGTTACAGAGGAGTGACTCCCTATATTGCCTCTTATTTCTCCATCACCTCATCTTAAAGAAAAGTTTCTTTAAAATCAGAAACTCATTATCTTGGATCTGATTGGTCCAAGCTGTTTTTTCTCTGACGATGCCTCCCTTGTGTAAACATCCAAACGTGAGGTGTCGCCATCTTGGATGTGATGTCAGCAGCCCCAGCAGACTCAGTGCTGTCACTTGACTGACATTCTATAGCAGCTGTTATCAACCTTTTTACCCCAAAAGGACCCAAAAAATAATTTTCAGGTTTTGGGGAACCTTTACAAAACCAATTAATTGGGGGTCAGTGAAAAAAATGCCCCTACTTAGGTGGTTAAATGCCACCCTTACAGACAGCTACAAAGATCACTGGCGTCATGCAGCTTGCACTGCAAACTGGCATTGACCCTGGAACTATGCAGGCACCATCACATTGGAGGTCAATCAGCCACAACTCATAGAACCCTTAGCAATCTTTAGAGGAACCTTAGGGTTCACAGGAACCCTGGCTGAGAATGGATATTCTATAGTATTCCTTCACTACCCCTGACAACTCGATAAAATGTTATGTAGGCAGGTGAGGAGAAGGTAGAGGAGCTGGGCCAGCAAAGACAGTATTGGACATTACAAAATAGGGAGGTAATTTACCCTACAGAAATATCCATTTCATACCTAAAAATCAAAGGAGAGTACCAAACCTCTCAGCAATGAAGGCGGAAACCACGTTGACTCCAAAAAAATAAATATATAAAGAGCTTCAAGTGTTCTAAAACCAAATAAATAACAATAAAAATAATATTAATATTTAAAAAATACCTTTACTCGAATGACTGTATCCAAAAAACCGTAACCCACAATTCAAAGCAAAATTGAAATACCATAATCCATAATTCCTTAAAAGAACCAATGAGTGGCCACCTAAAGCTAATGATATACAGTATCAATTAACAAAGGCAAGTGAATAGATTATCATTTGTAAATTTGTTATAATTCATTATAATTAGAATTCTGTGCATGTATCTGTATTTTTTTAAGTTGGTGACAGGGTCTCTTTTGGAAACAAATTCAGTACCTGGTTTACAGACAACCAAACAAAACAATAATGGGATATACAAAAGTTGTTTTAAAGACAAAATTCTGGAGTCCCCAGGAGATATGGGAAGCTGGTAGGGGATACATCCGACTAGACTTAACTTCTAGCTAAAATATGACATTTTGGGTGGGTTAACCCTTTAAAATAAAATTCTATTTTTAAATGTTAAAATATTCTTCCATAAAGAAAAAAATCATTTTAAATTAATTTCAGGAACATTTTAGACACAAAACATGGTCACATAACTGAGAAATGCGGAGGGGAAAAACAGAAGAGTTCTAGGTAAGTCAACCCCTCCAGGCACCATCATGAAAGAACTTCTGTCACAAGCTTTTAATTATTTTTAGTTATGACTTGTGTGAGGGCCGTGGTGACTCACAGAGAGCTCTGCCTCGGCTAACAAGCACAGGAAGTACTTGGATGTGTCAAAAAATCCCATATTCCAATAGTGAATCACTTCGAGAAACAAAGCAATACCTGAGAATTTTTTGTTATAGAATAATTACAAAATTAATCATTTTTTATAAAATGAATGAACAGAAACAATTTTCAGAATAAACATTTCATTTATTTACAGTACAAGTTTGAAATAGCAGTTTGTTGAATGATAATCTCCAATTTCCTCTCAGTTTTTTGCATAGTTTAACTTGTTGAATTAACACAATAGGCCCCTTGTTAAGGAAAGGTTTGGTCCACATCTGACCTTTGCAGGCTGGGATGAGCCAACTGATCCAAGTTTGAGTTTTGTCATGCAGTTGGCTGATTAATAATCACATTTAAATTTTAAACAGAAAATAATTAATGATTTTTTTAATTGTGTGGGCCTAAAAAATAAGAGTTTGACACCCCAGGCACACAGGCTGGTATGCTATTATAGGCTGAGTGCAGGCAGGTTCGGGACAAGGGGTGGGTAAGAGGGGCAGCTGCCCTGGGCATAGTGGTTAAGGGTGCTATTGCTGTTTTGTTTTTTTTTAATGGTTGAACTGGATGGACTTTTGTCTTCTTTCAGCCAGACTAACTATCTAGCTATGTAACTATGTTACACTGTGCTCCAGCATGCACACTCTTCACCCCATCTGCCCACAGATGACACGAAAAACACACCATGCATGTGCAAATACCTTCTAGCTGCTAGAAAGCAAGCAATTAGCTGCACATGTGCAGTGCACCCCTTATGTCAACCATGTGCAGTCGGAGCAAGGGGACAGAGATTGGGAAGAGGGCGATGCACCCATTCTAAGACACACATTAGGAGTGGGGTGCTATTCCGCATCCTTGCTGGATGAACCTGTGTCGGTACTGAGTGCAAGCCAACTGTTAGCTTGAGTTTTGTCATAGATCCGGTTGATTAATAATCATAATTCAATTTTAACCAGAAAATAACTGATGATTTTTTTAAATTGTGTGGACTAAAAATAAGAGTTTTACACCCCAGACATACAGACTTGTATCCCAAAATAAGGAGAGTGCAGGCCAACTACTAGGTTTAAATACGACTATATAATACCAATGGGCATCTGTAAAATTCCAAATCTACAGTACCAACTACCAAATAATTATAATAGTGCTGCAACACCACCCAGGGACTCATCGACAGATGAATTCAATGTTGTATTGCATTATGCTGTCGATGTTAGCAGTCAAAGGTTTACTTGGACATCATCCGTGGGTAACCCATAAAAAGTTTCTTTTTTTTTTTCTCCTTTGGGAATGTCTTGATTTTTTTTATTTACTTGTATCCTCTTCCTGCTTGAGAAGAAGTGTCAGCCTCCAATGTTGCCCTATAGCCTGCTGGAGCTCACTACTGAAAACCAATTGATCATTTTAGGCTCCTCTAGCCACCCAGAGAGAATGTCAGTAATCAGCTCTGATCTCAGGAGAAATATCAACCATCATAGCGGTTTTATAGCCTGGTACCTGGCAGACCTTTTTGTGCTGTGACAGGAAGAAAATACAACTAAAAAACAGCACACACAGCTATTCCTGTAGGGCCCAATAGTATAACACATTAAAGCAGATCTCCAGAGATAGGAGAAATATCAACCTTCATAGAGGTTTTATAGCCTGGTACCTGGCAGACCTTTTCTGCTGTGACAGGAAGAAAATACAACTAAAAAACACACACACAGCTATTCCTGTAGGGCCCCAATAGTATAACAAATTAAAGCAGATCTTCAGCGATATGGAGTAAAAGTACCCAACCCCGCCAATCTAACCCCCCCCCCCCCCAGGTCTACCTTTTTCATGCATTCATCTAGCCAGTCAAGTGACTTTCTTTTTTGGCAGCAGGGAATGGGCAGTCTTCCTGGACTGCATAATGACGTGTGTCCTTAAGTACTGTAAGCCCTGACTGCGTGATGACGTACCCCCACAGGGTAGAGCAGCAACAGGCTGGGCTCACAAGAAACAGGCAGAAGTACATGATTGTCATTCTGGCTGAAGAAGATGGGTGGTGCTCAGGGGTGGACTGACAACTCGTGGAGCTCCCGCTCCCGGGAAATAGGGGATCATGGGGCCCCTGTGTCCTTGCCCAAACTCAAAAAAGCCTATGAAAAAGGTACCAGGGGCATCTAATGGGGCCCCCTACTGACCTCGGGCCCTCGGGCAGTGCCCGAGTTTCCAAATGGTCAGTCCGTCACTGGTGGTGTTAGACCGAGGATGAAGCTGAGAACAGTGCTGGAGTGTAGAGAGGGTAAGTAAGGACTCATGCCTTAACTTCCCTAGAAGCCTCCTCCTGGCAGCAGTGTTTTGAACAAAAAAACGCCTGACGTATGTAACGTGTTTATATGTGTTTTCATGCGCTTACCTGCATAAAGCATTTGGGCATCACTTATTTCAATTGCCAGAATAAATAATTTATTCTGCCCATTTATATAAATTAACACTCAAGCGCTGAACATGCCTAGTGTTTAGGTGTGTTTAAATGCATTTAGGAACCACTAGCAGAGGGTTTTTTTCTTGTCGCTAAATTCTGCTGCCACAAAATGCTGCTAAAACCCTATGTGTGTATGGACATATAGGATAACATGCAAGGGAGTTTAGAGGCAGGAAAAAAAATACCAGGCTCCCCTAGAAGTAGCTTCAAAAATGCCCATTGGCTCATTTTATTTAAAAAAATACAGGATGATGGGAACCCAAAAATGGATAAAAACTTGGAATTGCACTTTAAAAATAGAGATTAAAATACTTACAAATATATGTTCCTGACTAGTTCCCCAGCACTTGGAAAACATTTTAAGAAGGAGTCCCGAAAAAGAAAAGCTACCTCTCCAAAAAAAGAAGGGTTTTCCTTCAGACACTTTCCACCACTGAGGGTCAGAGTTCATAGGATAAATGTGGACAGGTAATCAGAAATCAGCTTTTAGTACCAACCCAGTCACAAGCTGTCTTCCAACTGGCTTTTACCGCTATGTGTCCTATTAACGTTAGACCATCTCTACACATTTTATTAACATATTGGTCTTTATCAGCTTCACTTCATAGTAATGTCCATAGAAACTCCAATAGTGCCAACAAAGTGACCCCTACAATGTAGACGCTGCCTTGTGCCATGGTTGGTCCAGACGAGAAATAGGATGCAATGATCCCATTGTTACAAAGGTTGCCTGTGCAGCAATACAACTTCTGACTGGCTTGGAGAGACATGGAAGCTGATAAACCGAAACACACGTCCGCAGAGCAGCATCCACGTAGCAGAGTGTTCCCTCGGGGAAAGCCTGGACGAAAACAAGAAGGTCAGGATGAGAAGATTGTGAAACCATCAAAAGAATTCTAATATATCAGAGTCCATTCTCTCTCATCATTTTTAAAAGTGCTTTCCAAGAGAGGGTATATGATTGGCACCTTTCTGATCCTTGTTACCAGTACCTGAATGACATCATTTTGACCCATCTCTTGGTACCTGTGCCAGAATGACACCATTCTAAACTTGGTACCAGTGCTTGGATGACGCCATTCAGATCCATGCCTTGGTACCAGTGCCTGAATGATACCATTCTGAACATGGTATCAGTGCTTCAATGACACCATTCTGATCCATGCCTTTTTAAAAGGTCCTGAATGACAACATTTTGATCCATGTTTTGGTACCAGTATCTGAATGGCACCATTCCAATGCATGTTTTGGTACCAGTATCTAAATGACACCATTCTGATTCATGCCTTGGTACCAGTGCCTGAATGAAACCATTCTTATCTTTGGTACCAAAGCTTGAATGTTGCCAATCTGATTCATGCCTTGGTTCCAATACCTGAATGACACCTTTCTGACCCATGTCTTTGTACCAGTACCTGAATGACGTCAATCCAATCCTCTTTCTGGTAACAGTACCTTAATGTCACAATTGTGATCCTTAGTACCAGTACTTGTGTGACATCATTCTGATCTATGCCTTGGTACTAGTAGCATATTGATGTCCTTCTGATCCTTTTCTTGGTATTATACAAGATTTATTTAACGCCAACAGTTTGCTCATGCCTTGGTACCAGAACCTGAATTACACCATTCTGATCCATGTCCTAATACCAACACCTTAATGACGCTATTGTGATCCTTGGTACCATTTCCCTAAATTACATAATTCTGATCCATACATTGGTATCAGTACATTATTAAAGCCATTCTGATCCATGTCTTTGTATCAGTACCTGAATATTATTATTCTGATCCAAGTCTTAGTACTAGCACCTGAATGATACAATTCTGATCTATGCCTTGGTAACAATTTCTGAAGGAAATCATTCCAATCCACGTTTTGGTACCAACACATGAATGACACTATTCTGATCCATGTCTTGACACCAGTACCTTAATAACACCTTTATGATCCATGTCTTGGTACCAGTACATTAATACTGCAGCACCTTTGTGATCCATGTCTTGGTACCAGTACCTGAATGACACAATTCTGATCCGTACCTTGGTTCCACTGTCTGAATGACACCATTCTAATTCATGTCTTGATACCAGTGTCTAATGACATCATTCTGATCCTTGTTAACAGTGCTGGAATGATGCCATTCTGATCCATGCCTTGATACCATTGCCTGAATGATTTAACTCTCCAAGCACGGCAGTAACTGAGCAGGTTTTTTTCATAAACAAACCTCATGTAATCACCATGACTGGTTGTCACAGTTATCACATGATCGAAAACCATGTTGGCTTGATCTTTGGTGGGATACCATGGCTGTCAATGACGGTGTGCTCTCAGAACGAGGTACATACAGAGGTGCATGCTCCAAGTTCTACCATAAAAGGTAGACCAAGATTCGCTCAGTATGGGGAATCATATCTGAGAACATAGATCTACAGATTCCACTTAGATATAGTTAAAGAGCAGTGAATGTTTAGAAATCTACAACAAGCTTTTTCTAGATTTATCATTTATTGATTTTCTACAGTAGACTAATGTCTGATTGGTGATTTTATATGTATAAACATCCCTGCAACTTCATAGAAAGACTGTAAATCAGAAGTAACATTACCTACTGCATCCACACATGCGGTCATGTTTCCGGTACATGATGTGATGGAAGGTGTAGTGCATTCTCCGTTGCCTGTCTCATTGCATGCGTAGCACTTTAGACCATTCAGAGTCTGGTTCACTTTCACTGGGGGAGGCAAATATAATCATGTCATTTAATGCATCCAGGCAGCACAAAAAATGTGGAACATCTTCCCAAGGGGGACAGAGCAATATAACCTTACAGGTTCTCATTACCAAAATCAAATGTGAAAATGTGTCTCCCAAAACCCGGACACCTGACCTTAACTGGATCTTTAGCCTTACAAACACAATCCTTCTCCTATAACTTAACATCCCCTAAATTAACACTCAACACTTAACGCTTAGCCTAGCCTTGACACTTAAAGCTGAAGTTTAGGTACCTGTATGTCATTTTTTCATAGTTACATTTGTCCAGTTTGTAACAAAAAAATACGCAAGTATTGCTGTCAGTGACCACAATAATAATCCCCAGCATTGGTGTCAGTGACCACAATAATAACCCCCAGCATTGGTGCCAGTGACCATAGTACTAGCCTCCAGGATAGGTGGCAATGTCCCTACAAATAACCCCCAGCATATATGGGTGTGACCCCAAGAATAACCCCCAGCATTGGTGATAGTGACCACAATAAAAAACCCTATCATTGGTGTAAGTGACCACAATAATAACCCGCAGCATTGGTCCAGTGACCACAATAATAACACCCAGCAGAGATGCCAATGAACATAAGAATAACCCCTAGCATAGACGTCAGTGACCACAATTGTAACCACCAGCATTGATGTCAGTGACTGCAATAATAATGCACAGAATAGGTGTCAGTGACTGTAAGAATAACCCCAAACATTGGTGTCAGTGACTGCAATAATAACCCCAAGCAGTGGTGTCAGTGACCATAATAATAACCCCAACATTGTTGTCAGTGTCCACAAAAATAACCCCCAGCATAGGTGTCAGTGACCACAATAACTCCCAGCATTAGTGCCAGTGTCCGCAAAAAAAACTTCTAGCATTGGTTTCAGTTACCACAATAATAACCCCCAGCATTGGTGTCAGTTACCACAATAATAACACCCAGCATTGGTGCCAGTGACCACAATAATAGCCTCCAGGATAGGTGACAGTGACCCCAAGAATAACCCCCAGCATTGGTGTTAGTGACCGCAATAAAAAAAATCCCTAGCATTGGTGTAAGTGATCACAATAATAACCCGCAGCTTTGGTCTCAGTGACCACAATAATAATTCCCAGCAAAGATGCCAATGAACATAAGAAAAACCCCTAGCATAGATGTCAGTGACCACAAAAGTAACCCCCAGCATAGGTGTCAGTGACCACAATAACTCCCAGCAGTGACCGCAAAATGTCAGCAGCATTGGTGGTCAGTGGTAATATTTTTTAATCCTCCTTCCCAGCATTGGTGGTCAAAGCAGATGGTCAGTTCAGTGGCTGTGAAATTTAACCCCCCAACATAGGCGGTCATCTGATTACAAACTCCCACTCTACTCTATCCCCCCATGAGGCTGGGACTATGCTGCATATTGGGCACCAGAAATTTAAGGTAACAGAGTTTAATTTAGTTGCTAAGTACACTTTGCAAAGTGAATAGTCTCTACTTCATTATTATCTGCTTTCCAGCCGCCTTATAGCAGAAATACTGATACAGGGTGCCAGGGCTGCACAAAATCACACACATATATATATATATATATATATATATATATATATATATGTGATTTTGCATTTCCGGGTAGGGGGCGCACGTGCGTCCTGCCCACGTGCTCCCTGCCCACGTTGGCGGCTTCAGCTGTTGATCACTGGGCACCGGCCGATGATTCCCTGCCAGCACCCGGTGATCACTGAGTATCGCTGACGGGGGATAGGTCTGTATGTAAACAATACAGATCTCTCCCCTGTCAGCTCCAGCATGCTGCTTTGTATTGCTCTGCATAGCAGAGCAATGCAAAGCAGCGTGGTTACACAGTAAAACACACACACAACACACAGTTAACCCTTTGATCGCCCCAGATGTTAACCCCTTCTTGTCCAGTGCCATTAGTACAGTGTCAGTGCTATTTATTAGATGGGGATGTCAGTTAGTCAGTTCCCCCCCAGGGTCAGAATGCCCGCCGTAGTCCCGCTATAATTCGGCTAATTGCCGCCATTACTAGTATGAAAAACAAAAAATTTGTAGATGCTATAACTTTCACGTAAACAAATTATTATACGCGTTTTGGGATTTTTTTTACTAAAGACACATTTCAGAATACATTTTGGCCTAACTTTATGATGAAATTTGATTTTTCTTTTAATTTTTTTACTGGACATGTTTAATAGCAAAAAGTCAAAAATATTGTTTTTTTCTCAAATTAGCGGTCCTTTTTTGTTTATAGTGCAAAAAATAAAAAACGCACAGGCTATCAAATACCACAGAAAGAAAGCTACATTTGTGGGAAAAAGGGACATAAACTGCATTTGGGTGCAGCATTGCATGACCGCGCAAGTGTCAGTTAAAGTAACGCAGCGCTGTATAACAGAACATGGCCTGGTCAGGAAGGGGAGAAAATCGTCAAGTGGTTAAATCAACCTTAGTGTGTGCATCTGAGATTAACAGCGTTTACCTGTATTCACACCGCTGTTGCAGTTGTTGTACCCACAGCAGGATATCTCAGAATACAGATTTACACCACCGCTGTTATAATACAGTTGCCGTCCGCAGAGATTTCCGGTTCCGCAGCCTTTGACCACCACATTTGAGCTGGAACCTGCAGAGTCAAGAAACAATGTTATCAATGGAGGTGCCTATATGGGAAATAAACACGCATGGACTACATGTACATTCTGCCATGTGCCTCACCATTGACATACACGGTGGTGGCGGTCATACACCGATCCTGCTTTCCGGAACACAGGATGGAGGTCAGGTTGGAGCTTGCGCAGCTGTTGGTGTTCCCCAGACATCTCAGGCATTTTAGTACAGCCACGGGCACATTGGCTGGAAACAAGATCAGGATTATTTGGTGGCAGATTTTATGTCAGGTTAACTAGCTAGGGTGTAACTACAGGGATGCTGACAACAACAACAACATTTTCCAGGGACATTTTACTGCTGTACACGCTATGCACTATTATATTACTGTATATTTAAAGAACTCCAGACAAACACCCTTTAATTAAGGCACAGCTATATACACAGATGAAATATATATATAAAAGGGCTGTTTTATCTGCTAAAGAATTTCTAATTCTGTTCATCCAGCCCTGAGTTTTACACAGCTCCACCAGACCTGGCAAAGACCTGATTTAAATAAGCTAAAGCAGGGGTAGGCAACCTTTAGGCTAGGTTCACATCTGTGTGGGTGGTGCAGCTGCGGATCCGCACGAAAATCCGTGCAGCAGCACCACTCGCACAGAGGAATGCGGACCTGCGGGCAGGTGCCATTAGTTCTAATGGCACGCCGCCCGCACTGGAAAACGCAACCATACTGAGAACCGAGGTTCCCGTGCGGGCTACGTTTTCAAAAGAAGTGCAGAGGTACTTCTTCCCTGCGTGCCCCGGGGCATGGGAGTCCATTCAAATGAATGGGCTCTCATACCTGCGCAAAATGCGGCCCACGCGGCTGCATATATATGAATCAGAGGTAAAGAGGTGGAGATCTACCTGAACAACATGGGAGAAGTCAAAAATCGCCGGGCACAGTGTCGCCTCCTCACACCTGACTTAAACCTCTAATTGCCTTACTACTGCGTTAAATCGCATGGTTTAACTCAGGTGGTGAGGTAACATATCGCCTCCTCACTACCTTTCAAACACATTCGGATCACTTTACAGAGGAGCAGCAGTTGCTTTTGTAAATGAGCCCTTAGTTGCATTCGGCAACAGTACCCTTGGGGGTTGTTCACAGGTAAAGTTGGTGGTAAAACCCTGCGGTTGAGTCATAGATTTACTGCCCCCAATCCCTACGCCCTTTAGCTGCTGAGCCAGCAGCGAGAGGTGTACACATGCCGCAGCAGGAATTACACCCCTTGTTGCTTTTGGTGGGTGCTAACACTTGTCAACCAAGACCCATTCAAGGAAATGGGGCCACTCTGCAAGCTCCCCGCAACTGCATGCTTCTGTGGGGTCCAAGGGGTTAAAGAAGGTGGTGACATAATGCTGCCTGCTTTAACCCCTTGTTTGCTGTACTGCACAAGGTTGCAGGGCACTTGCAGAGGGGCCTCATTCACTTGAATGGGTCATGCTTGGCAGGTGCTACATCCACCAACCATGACAGGGCGTATCCTGCTGCATTTGCGACATGTGTACACCCCTGACCACTGCAGCTAAAGGGAGTGCAGTTGGGGCGGGGTGGTAAAAACACATCTTAATCATGGGGTATTACACCCCCCACAATTATAAATGTAAATGAACCCTTACTGTTCTGAGCCCCCTATAAGGCTGCTTTCACTCTGGTGTGCTGTGGTTTACCTGCACCCCAGGTGTAGTGCATGTGCAGGTTTCCTGGATTCGCTGTGCTTTCCCATAGACTTTTATTATATCCCGCAGGTGTGATGCACTTTCTGAAAGCGCATTCAGGAGTTTTAGTGTGCTTTTAGAAAGTGCACCAAACCCGTAGGATATAATAGAAGTCTATGGCTAAGTGCAGCAAATCCACAGGATAGTTGCAGGCACACTGCTCTGCACCCATGGTGTGGGTAGACCGCAGCACATCAGTGTGAAAGCAGCCCTATACTATTATGTCCAGTGTATTGCTTCACACTGACCTGAAGATTTCTTTTTTCCTGCTGATGGCACCTCTCTGCAGATTGCTACCCGGGATAAGAGGTGGAGTGCAGTTGATATAACTCTGCATGGGGTAGAAGCCAGCACTACAGAGGAGCTTATGCAGCTCTTGCTTCCTACTTTACAAGTAGTCCCTCTGCATTGCACTCTGTTTGATGCCCTGGGATGGCGGGTCAGCAAGCCCAGACTGTGATCTACCATTCACCTGGCCGCGGTCTATTGGTAGATCACGATCCACTGGTTGCTGACCCCCGAACTAAAAACTATTTACAATTACAGGTCTTATCCCTCCCCCAGCTTGTATTAGGACAGTAAAAGGAGAAGCAGAAGACTGATGAGCTCATCTCTCTGACCCATTCTCCTATCAGCATGTTCCTTGCACTACACAGCACAATTGATTGGCTTTTTGTACTGCTTCTCTCATTCCCAACCTGAGCTTTGCTGTTACAGGGACTGCAAAAGACTGACCCTAAGTCAAAATTAGGTACTTGCACTGCTTTCATTTAACAAATACATTGAAAGCTGATCACAGAGCTTCATATTATGTGTCTTATACTGTATGTATGTGTTAAGATTCATCTTTGCCACATGCGTTCAAAATGTTTTGTTATACATGCAGAATATATGATTCGATTTTTTTCCAGCTATATATTCCTATGTAAATTGCAATATATGTTGCACAAAGTTTGAAAACCACATATGCAACATCCAAGGAGAATACCAAACCAACGGAAGTCCAGAAAAGTTTACCACTGATGTTCGTTCATATGCATCCAAAACATTTCAGGGTTCAAAGATCTCCCCCTTCTTCAGCGCTCATATATTGTACATATATTGTACATACAGTTGCAAGAAAAAGTATGTGAACCCCTTGGGATTACGTGGAGTTTTGCATGAATTGGGCATAAAATGTGCTCTGAACGTCATCTAAGTCACAACAATAGAAGAACACAGTCTGCTGAACATAATACTACACAAACATTAGATGTAAGGTTTGGGCCAAACCCATGGGGAACGGTCACATGATAGCAGACTGCCAGCCCAATTAACTGTAGCTATGGAAATCCCTACCCTGCAACTGCAAATACTAAGGAGGCTTGTGACATCATTGACCTAATTGCCACATGACCATATTTTGTCAATAACATTGTCCAAATATGGCCAGTTAAGCATATTGGGTCAATGATGTCACCAGCCTCCTCATCCCTTTGTAACGTGTGGCTGCGGGGTGGGGAATCATCTGCCAGACCCATCATCTGTGGCCAGAGAATCTCCTATTCTGTAGCCACAGGTAACAAAGGGCCAGGGAGGCTGGTAACATTGTTGACCTAATATGGCCACATGACCATATTTAGTCAATGACATTGTCCATATATGGACATTTAACCACATTAGGTCAAGGATGTCTCCAGCCTCCCCAGCCCTTTGTTATGTGTGGCTGTGGGGTGGGGAATCAGTTGCCAGCCCAATCAGCTCTGGCCAGAAAATTCCCCATTCCACAGCCGCATGTAACAAAGGGGGTGATGGTGACATCATTGACCTAATGACCATAGTTGGACAATGTCATTGACCAAATACAGCCATATTAGGTCAGTGATGTCATTAGCCTCTCCACCCCCTTGTTATGCAGGGCCAGAGAATTCCACTGCCACAGCTGATTGGGCCAGTAACCTACTATCATGTGTCAACTTCCCATGGGTTTGGGTCAAACTAAGACCTTAGCTCATCTTTACTCCCAAGTATATAATATACCTGAACCCTGAAGAAGGAAGAGTCCTGTGAGCCCTCCAAAAGTGTTAGCTCTTTTATATTGTCTTTTTGGATGAAGACCAATATTTAAAGTATCTGGACTCTAGGCTTATTGGTCTGGCGCTCTCCTTGAACTTTGTACTGTATATATTGCTTGGTGTCCAATGCAGCTGTCATGTGACTCGCAATTCTGCTTCTATTGTCTTATTAGCCTGGGAATGTTGGACAGTAGGACATCTTCCTTTGTTTAACATTCCTTCTATCCCCACACCATCCCAGTCTGTGTTGGCGTGAATCTCTGATGACCCAATAATTTTCTCATGTCCATGATTTACACAGGGAAATGACACAACATTACAATTCCTCCACCACAAATGAGGTTTTGTATTAGATGTAGGTATTGCCAAGCTTCTGGAACTGTAAACTTTGTTCCTTACCATAGTATGTTGCAGTGTTACAGAAATCTGTATTGCAGCAATATGAACTTATATATTTCTTCTTAAATCCCAAGTCCATATACACCGACTGGTTACACCTGAGTCCCTGAGAACAGCCCTTGTATGTCCATTCAGTGATTTTCCCGTCAACTGCAACAATAAAATCCTGTTAGTTAAAAGTGATACTAAACACACACTGTTTAATTTACATTCTCCCTTCTCTTTCTGGTTGGGGATGATGGCTCTGTAAATATTTTAATTACAAAAATAAAAAAAATCTAAGTACCTTTTTTTCACATGACCCAGCTCTTTCCCAGCCTGTCTGCAGGGAAACAGTGGCAGGAGGAACTTCTAGTCCTCTGCTGCTGGTCACATATTCAGAATAAAAAAATTGTCTTTATTTATTTAATAATCTTTATTATTTTTAGCAATAGCATGGTGTGGGCAGATTTCTGCCAATCGCAGACCGTGTCACACCCCTCCAGCCTGTGTCTTAGAATAACAGGGAGGTGAAGCCTCCATCAATCTACATGTAATAAACCACCCCCATTGTGTTTGGCGCTTACTGGACATGGAGGAGTGGGCTGTCATTTACCACTGTGTATACGCCCACATGTGATTTCTAGTCACAATGGCTGCTCAGATGTGATAGGGAGGAAGAAACATATTGAAAACTGAGCATGAGCACTAGCTGTCAACACTGCTCTGCAAAACCCCCAACTGCAGTGGGGACATGGAGGGGAGACAGAAGCGCAGGATCAACCAGTTTTTTTTTTTGCAGAATACAGAAAACAAATTCCATAGTGACTGAGTATGAACAGCATGTAATACAGCATTTATTGATAGTTTTTCATGATGTGAGTTTAATAGCACTTTAACCTCTTCACGCCGGCCAAATGCAAATGTGCGGCCTCCCGGCGTCTGGGCCTAGACACCGAGCGGCCGCACATTTGCGTTCTATTAAAAAAGAACATATTTGCTGAGAGCGCGCACCCTGCGCGCTCCCAACACACATGCTCGGTACTAACGGAAAGATCCCGATCTCCTCTTTCGATCGGGACCTTTCCTGATCATGTGAGCACCGTGACGGCGTGTCACGGCGGTCACATGACCCTAAACCCCACCCCACCTCCCGGCTTCTAAAACCCTTAAAGGGCCGGGAATCCGGTGCGAAGGGGTTAAAGGATCAATATAATCATTGTCTTATCGTTTGTAAAATTTTACACAAAATAACAATGATCAAAAATACTATAAAACATAAACAAAGTTTACGTGTCTAATGTGTATATATAGTTTATTTTTTACTAATTTTCAAAAATTTGAAAGTCCCTCCCCCCCAAAGAAGAGTTGAATTTTAGGGCCCTTTCACACTAGAATGCAGAGCAGGTTTCCCGCACTGCATTCAAACCACACTGCTCTTGTGATCTGCAGCGGGTGCCAGTGCAATGTTAGTGACACTCCAAACGCAGGTCAAAAGCGCAGTGTGTTTTCCCACACCGGATCGCATGGTACAAAACTACTATGCAATCTGGTTGCAGTGCTTTTACCAAAGTAGTGCATGCGCTGCTTTTGGTGCGATTTGATGCGATTTCAGCAAATTCAAAATTAATGGGATGAGATCACACCACACAGAACTGCATGTAAGGCCCTGTTCATATCTTGGGACGTCGCAAGCAGAGTCGCTGTGATTTTGCTGCCAATCCCAAACCCAGTGGTAACTGCAGCACAATGTACTGCCTGCCTTTGGTTTCTATTATCCTTCAATGGCACCCCAAATGCGATGTGATTATGCTACGATTGTCGCATTACGTTTGTAGCGGCTCAGGAGAATCTTTCGGGTGACAAATGCGCATAGGGCAGCCTATGCAGCTGAAAGGGCTGCCCTATGCGACACACAGAACCATGTCAAATTGCATAGCGGGGACGCTTGTTGTCGCTACGAGATAGTGTGAATGGGGCCTGAATTGCACACGAACAGGCGTTCCTATGCAATGCCTAGTGTGAATGGGCCCTAAAATGTATCTAAATTCAAGAATAAAAAAATGTAATATATTGTAGCTTGCCAGATCTTAGATGTGGTGGCTGCATTAGTTTTCTTTTTCCAGTTTTTTTTTCCTTTTCTTTCACCTGGTGATCCTGGCAATAATACATTTCCTGCCCTGGGGTGACAACACCCACTCACTGCACTTTATCTATGGAGGAGCAGTATAACTTGTCACTGGTGATGAGCTAAGGCTTGTTCTGAAGCCAGTTCCTCCCAGACCAGCGGGAATCAAGGAGGGGCAGACTAACAACTCATGGGGCCCCCGGGCAATAGGAGATCATGGGGCCCCTGTGTCCTCACCCACACCCAAAATAAAGTTGTATCTGTCTCAAAAAATGCTAAACAAATTCATATGTGTACAGTGTTGCATGACCGTGCAATTCTCATTCAAAGTGTGACAGCGCTGAAAGCTGAAAATTGGCTTGGGCAGGAAGGGGGTGACTGTGTCCGGACCTGAAGTGGGTAAATACCTAACATGTCATAGTTACCTGCTATGTGCTGTGGTTTTGCACAGAGCAGCCCCAATCCTCTTCTTCTCAGTTCCCCCGCTGGCGCTCTTGGCTCCTCTCCCCCACCTACTGCCCCCATAGCAAGCCGCTTGCTCTGGGGGCCGTCATGCGTGCTAGCTCCTGAGCCCCTCCATAAGATACACAGAGCATGGCTCAGCCCTGCCCTCTTCTCGGTTGCTGTGATTGACAGCAGTGGGAGCCAATGGCTCTCACTGCTGTCTCTAAGCCAATGAGGAAAGAGAAAGCCGAGAGAGCTGCTGCTCTCGTGCACATTGCTGGATCAAGATCTGGCTTAGGTAAGTATTGTGGAGACCGAGGGGAGAGCTGCATGCAGAAGGGTTTTTTTTACCTTCGTGCATAGAATGTAGATATAAATCCTTGTGCCTTTAGAACCACTTTAATGTTGTTAAGTTATTTTTTTTTCAGGTCAAATGTTAATTTATTTATTTTTATTTATTACAGGTACTTATATAGCGCTGTCAATTTATGCAGTGCTTTATATATATATATATATATTGTACATTCACATCGGTCCCCAACCCTCAAGGAGTGTACAATCTAAGGTCCCTAACTCACATTCATACATACACATACTAGGGCCAATTTAGACAGGATCCAATTAACCTACCAGCATGTCTTTGGAGTGTGGGAGGAAACCAGAGTACCCAGAGGAAACCTACACAGGCACAGGGAGAACATGCAAACTCCAGGCCAGGGGCAGACTGACAACTCATGGGGTCCTCGGGCAATAGGGGATCATGGGGCCCCTGTGTCCTTACCCAAACTAAAAAAAGCCTATGAAAAAGGTACCAGGGGCATCTCATGGGGTGCCATACTGACCCTTGGGCAATGCCCGAGTTTCCAAATAGTCAGTCCGCCCCTGATCCAGGCAGATGGTCCCATGGTTGGGATTCAAACCAACGACCCTAGTACTGCCAGGCAGAAATGCTAACCATTCAGCCACTGTGCTGCCCATAATGTTATCTTCCTGCTTCACTCGATTCCTTGTGAATGAATAACATTCGACCTGGAAAGAAAACAGCCTAATACAACTCAATTTTTCCCATTTGCACAGAATGAAGGTACATGCAGAATGAATAGCTCTGTGATTTTTTTTTTTTCATAAATATTGTATTTTTTTTTTTGTAGCGGTCTATACTGTTGATCAGGAAAAGGAAAAGTGGGACATGGTTCTGAATTGGGACATGGTTCTGATTTGGAACAGTCCCTCCATATCAGGGACAGTTGGGAGGTATGCAATGAACTGTGCCCTATGTGTTCACTGTATGTGTGTCAAGGGTTCATCCGTCATACCATACCTACAACACTGAAGGACTGTGACATGCAGGTGGTCTGGTTGAGGAAACATTTGTCTGTAGTTTCTTGACAATCATATGGTAATCCTGTACACTTGTAGCAATTCAGGGAAAGACCTGGGAGAGAATCAGGTATGAGATTAGCACAAAATCGAATGTTGTCAATGTACTGTCTTTAGGTATATGATGACTATCATCTGCTTTTCAAAGGATTACTTGTATCTGGCATTTTAATATTACAATATAAGGAGTCATCCCAGGCATTTAAAGCCCAACTCCAGGCAAACTGCTAAAAAAAAATGTTTTAATTGTCAAATCATTTTTATTTCTGTTCATCCAGCCCTGTCATGTTGCAAAATACAGTAATAAAGCTTATGAGAATTATAATAGTGTCCTCTCTCCACCCCCCCAACCTGCTGATTGGACAATGAAAGAGCAGCAGAAGACTGAAGATGTCATCTCTCTGCTCACTCTGTTCTCTCCTCCTGTCAGCCTGTTCCTTTTCTGCATATCGGTATGCAGCACACCTGATTGGCTCTCATTCATGCCCCTCCCTCTTCCACTCTGTGCTCTGCTGTGCTTTTGATTTCAAAAGGCTATTACCAGGTCGCATTCAGGCGTATTTAAAAACTACATTACCCTAGGTTCACTCCTAAGCGTTTTCCTCAACATTTTGCAAAAATGCAGTACAGTCCATTTAATATGATTTATTATGGGACACGTTCACATCTCCGCGTTATCATCCGGTGCATTTTTTGGAAAGGGTCAGGAACTTTTTTGAATGCAAAAGTTATTATTATTATTATACAGGACTTATATAGCGAAGACAGTTTGCTCAGCGCTTTACATAATGGAGGGAGACAGTACAGTAACAGTACAGTTCAATAAAAGAGGGATTAGAGGGCACTGCTCCTTGGAGCTTACAATCTAGGAGGGAGGGGTACAAGAGGTAATTAGCTGTGGGGGATGGAGTGGTAGGAAGAGTAGAGGATTCCAATATTAGCTGGGGTCGGGGTAGGCTTCCTTGAAGAGATGGGTTTTCAGAGTGCGCCTAAAAGTGAGCAGAGTAGGCGATAGCCTGATAGATTGGGGTAGGGAGTTCCAGAGGATGGGTGAAGCCCTTGAGAAATCCTGGAGATGAGTATGGGAGGAGGAGACAAGGGAGCTAGAGAGTAGGAGGTCTTGCGAGGAGCGCAGAGTACGGTTTGGGTGGTATTTAGAGACAAGGTCGGTGATGTAATTACGGGCAGTGTTATGAACGGCTTTATGCGTCAGTGTTGCGTTTTTGTTTCTATAGAAGTTAATGGAACCACTGCAGAAAAGCATATACTGCATTTTTGCATTTTAAATCTGCCTAGCAACAAGAAAAAAAAACCAGCAAAACACGTCAAAAATGCAGGAGCAATAACACAAAACACAATGCAGAAACGGCTCAAATGCAACCTGCATAGGTGTGAACCTAATCTTAAGTCATGTACAGGGGCAGACTGACCATTTGAGCACTCGGGCACTGCCTGAGGGCCCGGGGTCAGTAGGGGGCCCCATTAGATGCCCCTGGTACCTTTCATTGGCTTTTTCATAGGCTTTTTTGGGTGTGGGCGAGGACACAGGGTCCCCATGATCCCCTATTGCCCGGAGGCCCCATGAGTTGTCAGTCCGCCCCTGGTCATGTACTAACCCCTTGTCTACCTAGGTATGTTTATAAATGTCCTGGCATTAAAGGAACTAAATCAAGTGCACAACTGTTACATGCATTACATCCCTCCTTCCAGATTCAGAACTATCCGTAGCCAGGGAAGCAGCTAATCAAGCATGATCTGCGCTTGATTAGCGGCAGTGGAGGGCAGGGGAGACATTGGGGATCTAATAGACCTCTGATGTCCCCCATAAAGAGGACCTGTCACCTGTCCAATGCTATCACAGAGGGGGCTAATAAGCCCCGTTTGTAATAATAATAAAGTTAAATGAAAACAAAAAAAATGTTAAGTGTGTTAAAAAATGTAATTGTTAAAAAAAAATTTAAAAAATGTAAAAGCACCCGCCTTGCCCTGCACATATATACAAATGCAAATGCACGCCTGGGGCATACAACTATATAAAAACAGCAATTGTGCTAAACATGCGAGGTATCGCAATAATTCCAGTGCCACCATTCATGGCTAAATGTACAGATAACCTGCAAATGCTTTTAAAGGGTTGCCTATGAAAAATTTTGGGTGCCATTGCTTTTTGTGTTTTCACAGGCACACACAATTTTGATATATTTGGTATCTATTTACTCAAAGCAACCCAATCTTTTATATTTTTCAAAAAAATAGGTATTATATTGTGTTTTGTACTGAAATTCAATTTAGTTTTTTTCCTAAAAATACTCATTTTATAGACAGCTGCGCATATATCATGAAACATAAAAAATTGCAACTGCTACCATTTTATTTGTGAGTTTCCATAATAAAAGTCTGTGGTGGATTCATTATGATTCATTTTTTGGCTGAAAATGTCATTTTCGGAGGTTCGGATATATACAAATCTCCAAATGGACATGACAACGAATGTCAACGAATCCGAAAAAAAGTTATAACGAAATTAACTAATGCATTAATTTCATTCGGATGACATCACATGATGTCATGGTAGTTGTGGCCCATGAGGAAATTAGTTAAATTTTCAGAGTTGATTTAAAATTCAGATAATGAATGGATCTTGCGACTGAAAATATTGAATCCTTCTGGTTTGAATCCCTCCGATTAAAAAATAATAATATATCAAACATATAGCAATCTTCTGGAAAAACTACAAAATCTTCTTCTAGCAACCTCATCTTCTGCAGGGCAACCAAGTCTGCTGCAGACTCCCTTGACCCCTTCCAGATACCCCTTCCTCCCCACCAGTGATGCCTAGTCCCATCCAGAGCCTTCCAGCATTTCCATACTGTTACTTCCAGGCATGTTTGATGCTCAGGTGGTATAGAACAGTGTTTATGAACCACTGGGCCATTGTCCGGGGCCAGGCTGCGGCCTCCCTCCTCCTAGGCCTCCAGCCACAGGTCACCTAACCTACCACATTGCCATCCAGCTCCAATAGTTCCCCAACCTCTCATAATTGCCTGCAGTGCCCCACAATCCCTTACAGCCTGCTGCAGGGTCCCAACCCCCCCCCCCCCCATTGTGCCTCCAACCTCCAACAGTGTCGCACAGTTCCTCCCAACCTCCCACAGACTCTCCTAGCCCCTACAGTGCCTTCAAGTTTCCCACAGTACCCCTGGAAAGTCCACAGCATTCTGAAGAGACCCCTATCCCCTTCCAGAAACCTCATCTCCTACAGAGCTACCAAGTCTCATGCAGACTTCCCTAACCCCTCCAGAACCCCCTTCCCTATCCCAGCTGTGACACCTAATCCCATCCAAAGCCTTCCAGCATTTCAATACTGTTACTTTCAGGCATGTTTGGTGCTCAGATGGTGCCAAGTCGAGGCCCAGTGCTTTCAAGCCTCCCACAGTACCCCTGCAAAGTCTCCAGCTTTCTGGAGAGACCCTCATCCCATTCCAGAAAACTCATCTCCTACAGGGCTACCAAGCCTTTAGTAGAGTCCCCTAACCTCTTCCAGATCCCCTTTCCCCTTCAACAGTGACACTGAGCCTCATCCATAGCCTTCCAGCATTTCAATACATATTTTGTATTCCCATACTTTTATAGTGTGAGTAGGTAACTTTTTATACTATTGGGACATTAAAGGTTTGGAAGAATTTACCGGGTCCTTGTCTGGGAAAGGTTGAGGACCATTGGTGCAGATAGGCTCTAGCCAAGTACAATCTTATACTGTCTTCCAGGACTTACTATTCTTCCACCTCTGTAGAGATGAAGATTGATCCTACTACTAAATTTATACAAAATATATGGTACTCACCCACTGGTAGAAGAGCGAAGAGGAAGTGAAGTATCAGCAACTTGCTCATTTTCATGTATTCTCCTTATTTTTCGTTCCTTTGACTCATTTGTCTGTCCCTGTCAGACCTGGTCTGCCCGGCTGTACCTGTCCCTCCCTCCTACCTCCCTCCCTGTTACCTTCCCCTCCCTGCTGACATTTTCAGCTTTTCTGACCCGTCTGCATATTTTACAGTCTTTTGTTGCAGAATGAAGACAAGAAGAAGCATGGATTATACTGTCCTATAGAGAGAAAAAATAGAAATGTCAAATACAGGGACAAAATGGGAGACAAAGTGGAGATTCTGGTCATTTAAATTCTAAATAGGGATGAGCCAAATGAAGATTTTTCATCCCCCCAAGTTTTGGTGAATATTGAGAGATTTTAGCAAATTCTAACCATTTTTTAAAATGTTTTTATTTAAACATTGCGCATTATACACATAGGGTTTTCCAGAGCAATAGAGCAAATCTTACAAGGGAGTCATCCATTCATGTCACTGACAAAGACTTCAAGTAACCTTCACTGTGTTAAATAAACCATTCAACTTAAAATAGAAATGAAAAACAAAACATTTGTGTATAGATATAAAAAACATTATATACACCCTTTTTCCCCTTTTTCATAAGTGATCACATTTCCTTGGATCTCAGCTGCATAAGAGCTGAAGGAGGAGAAACAGCAGCACACTAATCTTCCCAGTGAAAGGGTGTGTGTCAGCAGAAGTCTGATCACTGGAAAAGAGCCCACTGAGTTCCCAGCACAGCTAGAGAACTGGCCACGCTGTGCTCTCCTGCCTAGTGTGGTTAGTTTTTAATAGGAAAGCAGAGACTTGCAGGAACACCAGGGATTTCATACAAAGGAAGCAATACATAGAGAACAGGATACTTTTTCATACAAGTACATTGTACAGCAGGCACAGGTCAGGAATATGAAATGTTGGGTTTACATATTCTTTAAATCCTCACCATTTTGACAGAATGCATTGGATTCAATAGGGAAGCAGAATTCAAAACGTAACTCCAGTTTTGTGGAAGAAAAATTTGCAAATGAAAAAAAAAAACAGCATGTACAATTGCCGCACAAATCATAATTTAATGTAATTAAAACCAACCTTTCTTTTTCATACTGCAGCGCTGTAATTTTCTGTAAAATGCAAAAATGCAATATGGCAACCTGGAAGTGTTCTGTACTCAGATGATGTACAGAGCCCCCCCCCCCCCCTCAAAATGTAATTTCCTGCTTGTGTGATTTTCCCAGAAGTCTGCACTAAGATACAAGTCAGATTTTTGACATCCCCTGCAACAAAAATGTCATTTTTAGTAAGATACTCCCAAAGGGAAATCACATCTAAAGGGATGCAGACCCTGCCAATTTACTCATTAGAACCTTGCAATTACATCAACTGATTGATAATTATAAAGCCCCTCCCATACACATTCATTTTGCATGTGGACACAGACAAACAAACAGCTATTTCTTGAGAATAACTAAAGGCAGGAATCTGCCACAAGGTTTGTTAAGATCCATGCAATGTTCATTGATCACCTAGAGGGGAACGTTTTTTTCTGAGGAAAAGTAGCGTTACTCTTTCAGGTGGTTTTTGGAGGTTTTTAAAGCCTAACTCCAGCTTTCAATTAACTTTAACCCCTTCCTGCCTGCCCTGGCATCCCTTTAAACATTTATGAACACCCAGGGTGTGGGAAGGATCAGCGATCCTGTGTACACTGTCACAGTGGTCACAGGATCAGAGGCCATTCCTACCAATCTTTAGCCTGGACTGAGAGTTGACTTTGACAGCTTGGTCTTTGTGCTAGGAGGGGTTCAAGGATTTTAGGCAGGCAGTAAGGAGGCAATATAGTGCCTCCTCACTGCCTGTCAAATGATCTCTAACCCTAGGCTCTCACTTAAGCGTTTTCTGCTGCGTTTTTGAGGAACGCACTACAGTGAATTTAACATGATTTCCTATGGGACAGGTTCACATCTCCGCTTTTTAACCCGTTGCATTTTTTGGAAATGGTCAGGGACTTTATTGAACGCAAAAAGTTGCGTTTTTGGTTCTATAGACTTACATAGTTACATAGTTAGTCTGGCTGAAAAAAAAAGACAAAAGTCCATCCAGTTCAACCATTAAAAAAAAAAGTTATAATCCTGTACAGTTGATCCAGAGGAAGGCAAAAAAAACAGCAAAGCATGATCCAATTTGCTCCTGCTGGGAAAAAATTCCTTCCTGATCCCCCGAGAGGCAATTGGATATTCCCTGGATCAACTTTACCTATAAATGTTAGTATCCAGTTATATTCTGTGTATCTAAGAAAGAATCCAGGACTTTTTTAAAGCAATCCACTGAGCTGGCCAGAACCAACTCTTGAGGGAATCTATTCCACATTTTCACAGCTCTCACTGTGAAGAAACCTTTCCGTGTTTGGAGATGAAATCTCTTTTCCTCCAGACGTTCAGGCTCCATGTACATGGGACACTTCTGAACGATGGAAAGTGACTGCTGGAAAACATAGGTTAAAAAAATGTCTGTTTAGCCACGTTTATACCTCGTTTATGCGTGTTTATGAGCATTTGTGTTTAGAAGCGTTTTTTTAAAGATACCCTCAGGAAATCTTCCAGAATGCCCAGAATGCACTGAAAAACATTAAAAAGTTAACTATTTCAGACATTTTGAGAGAAATAGAGAGAGCAGAAGCAGAGAGAGCAGTATTTGTTGAGATTAGCTGTCTTTTTTTTGTGGTGTTTGGATGTGTTCCAGCTCATTTCTGTACAGTTTTATTGCAGCAGTGTCTACCATATTTTCTTTCATTAGAAACCTCAAAGTATGGTGTACCGGGTCCATTTGAGTACCGGGAAAACGCTTTGCATGCATTTTTCATGATGAAAAAAGGTTCTGAACAGCATCTGGAAATGGAAGAGTTAAAAAAAATTGCAAACGCTTATAAACGCGGTTAGCCATGTTTACACGCATTTACAAGTGTTTACAAGAGTTTGGCGTTTGAAAGGCTGATAAAATCTACTGCTGAACACAAGTTTTCTGCGTTCAAAAAAACGACTATGTGTACATGGACACATAGCAAAACATTAGGGAGAGTTCAGGGGCTGCTGAAAAAAATGCTGAACATCTCCTAAACGTGAATTTATCAGCTGCAGTGTACATGAGCCCAAAGAGTGCCCCCTTGTCCTCTGTGATGACCTCAGGGTGAATAGCACTACACTGAGTTCACTATATGAACCACTGATGTATTTATACATGGAGATCATACCCCCCCTTATGTATTATACACGGAGATCATATCCCCCTTATGTGTTATACATGGAGATCATATCCCCCCTTATGTATTATACATGGAGATCATATCCCCCTTATGTATTATACATGGAGATCATATCCCCCCTTATGTATTATACATGATGATCATATCCCCCTTATGTATTATACATGGTGATCATATCCCCCCTTATGTATTATACATGGAGATCATATCCCCCCTTATGTATTATACATGGAGATCATACCCCCCCTTATGTATTATGCATGGAGATCATATCCCCCCTTATGTATTATACATGGAGATCATATCCTCCCCTTATGTATTATACACGGTGATCATATCCCCCCTTATGTATTTATACATGGAGATCATATCCCCCCTTATGTATTATACATGGAGATCATATCCCCCCTTATGTATTATACATGTTGATCATATCCCCCCTTATGTATTTATACATGTTGATCATATCCCCCCTTATGTATTATACATGGAGATAATATCCCCCCTTATGTATTATACATGGAGATCATACCCCCCTTATGTATTATGCACGGAGATCATATCCCCCCTTATGTATTTATACATGGAGATCATATCCCCCCTATGTATTATACCTGGTGATCATATCCCCCCCTTATGTATTATACATGATGATCATATCCCCCCTTATGTATTATACATGGAGATCATATCCCCCTTATGTATTATACATGGAGATCATATCCCCCCTTATGTATTATACATGGAGATCATATCCCCCCTTATGTATTATACATGGAGATCATATCCCCCTTATGTATTATACATGGAGATCATATCCCCCCTTATGTATTATACATGGAGATCATATCCCCCCCTTATGTATTATACATGTTGATCATATCCCCCTTATGTATTATACATGGTGATCATATCCCCCCTTATGTATTATACATGGAGATCATATCCCCCCTTATGTATTATACATGGTGATCATATCCCCCCTTATGTATTAAACATGTTGATCATATCCCCCCTTATGTATTTATACATGTTGATCATATCCCCCCTTATGTATTATACATGGAGATCATATCCCCCCTTATGTATTATACATGGAGATCATATCCTACCTTATGTATTTATACATGTTGATCATATCCCCCTTATGTATTTATACATGTTGATCATATCCCCCTTATGTATTATACATGGAGATCATATCCCCCTTATGTATTATACATGGAGATCATATCCCCCCTTATGAATTATACATGGAGATCATATCCCCCTTATGTATTATACATGGAGATCATATCCCCCTTATGTATTATACATGGAGATCATATCCCCCTTACGTATTATACATGGAGATCATATCCCCCTTATGTATTATACATGGTGATCATATCCCCCCTTATGTATTATACATGGAGATCATATCCCCCCTTATGTATTATACATGGTGATCATATCCCCTCCTTATGTATTATACATGGTGATCATATCCCCCCTTATGTATTATACATGGAGATCATATCCCCCCTTATGTATTATACATGGAGATCACATTCCCTTTATGTATTATACATGTTGATCATATCCCCCCTTATGTATTATACATGGAGATCATATCCCCCCTTATGTATTATACATGGAGATCATATCCCCCCTTATGTATTATACATGTTGATCATATCCCCCTTATGTATAATACATGGAGATCATATCCCCCCTTATGTATTATACATGGAGATCATATCCCCCCTTATGTATTATACATGTTGATCATATCCCCCCTTAATCTCCTCTTCTCAAGAGAGGAATACATTCAGTTCCTCTAAGCTTTCCTCATAGCTGAGCTCCTCCATGCCTCTTATCAGTTTGGTTGCTCTTCTCTGTACTTGCTCCAGTTCCCCAATGTTCTTTTTGTGAATTGGTGCCCAAAACGGAACTGCATATTTCAGATGAGGTTTTACTATTGATTTGTACAGGGGTAATATGATATCTCTCTCTCTGGACTTCAATGGAAACGCTGTAGTGCGTTTTTGCTGTGTTTTTTAATTTTAAATCTGCCTCATAACAAGAAAAAAAAAAAGCAAAATGCATCAAAAACGCGTAAAAAAAGCACAGGTGCAAAAACATGTAACTCAAAATGCAATGCAGAATCGGGTCAAACGCAAACTGCATACGTGTGAACCTAGCCTAAATAGCGTTCCCTAACACTGATCCCTCTTCAAATAACACAGCAAACACGAACAAACCCTTAGAATGCCAGAATGGTAGGGTTTCTTTAAATCCTGGAGTTCATTTTAACTTTTATTGGCAAGAGGGTCTCTTTAAAGGATAAATCTACTATAAAATGTACACTTAACATTTTTCTCTTTTTTTAATCCCCAGCTTAGTATAACCCATAGATCCACACATACCTCAATATCACTGCAGAACCCTCTCCAGTCCCCCATCACCTGCCATGGCAATTAGGACATTGTACAATAGTGTTTTTTTCTGTTGGGGGCCCATTAAAGTTTGGGCTACGGGACCCTGTGAGTTCCAGTTACGCCCCTGATTACCTCTAAAACTATTTGTTGCTAATGAAGCCTTCAGAAGCAGAACTGCTCTCGGGAGGGGATCCGTTTTCACATATATTACACTCCTACAGTTCTGATAAAATTAGTATTCTGGATGATACATTTATTTATAGACGCGAGAAAAGGTTGCAATTTCTTTCGCACTGAGATATGACACAAATCTACTTTCTGGCGGGAATAGAATCCGGTGCCAGTATGAGCCGTGCTCCAGAAAGACACAGATGAATACCCTTCCCGGAACTTATTAATCAGATGTTAAGAGCCCAGGAGGGAGGTAAAAAACAAAAATAATGATCTTTATGAAGTTTAGCAGAGAAAACTGACACAAAAGTTAAACCGTTGTCTACACCCACCAATAACAGCCCTGTGTTTGAAAGGGAGCTATGCTTTCTCCAGTAACCAGGGTCGGTGCTAGACTTCAGTTACTTGAGCGCCCCCCCAAAAAAAAGACAAAAAAAAACTAATAATAATAACAAATAAATAAATACATTTTTTAAACAGTAGAAAATATTAAATAAACAAAACATGAAACTGCTAAATTTCGTTTGATTTGCATAAGATGCCAACAGCATCAATATTAAAGACAAAATATATATTAACCAAATATAAATTAACTGTATTAACCAATCAGTCAGAGAAACAAAAAAAACTCCACAGTGATCAGCAGCCACCAGTCGGCTTGCAGGAAGGGACTGAGTCTGAGAGGAACACTGGAAGGAGCGGCAGCTCATCTGCTACACTGGCCCCAGATACCTGGCATCTTCCTTTGTCCTTTCTCCCCCCCCCCTCTGCTGCCCCTCCCCTCAGCTGAAAGATCATTCATGATGTGATGGCATCCCACACGATCAATCAGCATCCGCTCCCCGCCCCCCGACCATTGTTCGCCCCCCTCTTCCTCCTCCTGTGACCTCCATGACCCGCCATCATCTTAGGCATGGCTCACCTCTGATGGCTCCTGCCGGGGTGCGGAGTCCAGGCTGCGGCTACAGTGAGGACAGGCGACCTCCCAGCACTATACCGCTTCCCTCTCATACACATCAGGCCCCGATCATCCTACTCACATAGGGTTAACCCTGCAACCAGAGCACACCCCTGCCTATTGATTGGCTCCAGCTGTGTAGAAGGTGGAGCCAGCACCGGACATGCCCCATTTGGTGACTAGCCCGCTCCCTGTTACAGCTGAAGGATCGCGTGTGCCAGTGTGTGTACCGGAGATGTACAAACCGATCCTCCAATCAGAGACTGCTGACCACCCAGGGTTCTGGGCTAATGTCATCACTTCCCATCCTAGGGGGAGCCGACACTTCATTGCTAAATGGAATACTGTCATATATATATATATATATATATATATATATATATATATATATATATACAGTATCTCCCAGAAGTGAGTACACCCCTCACATTTTTGTAAATATTTATTTTATCTTTTCATGTGACAACACTGAAGAAATTACACTTTGCTACAATGTGACGTAGTGAGTGTAAAGCTTGTAAAACAATGTAAATTTTCTGTCCCCTCAAAATAACTCAACACACAGCCATTAATGTCTAAACCACTGGCAACAAAAGTGAGTACACCCCTAAGTGAAAATGTCCAAATTGGGCCTGTGGGAACTCGCTTCAAAGTGGTAGAGCTTTTCATTTACAGCACACGGCGACTCGCTTCTTTAAGGGCCTTTTTGCCCAATTTTATTTACAGAAAATGTCCCATAACATAGTGCTTCCCACGCAGGGGTATCCACCATCAAACAAAACAATGATCAGCCTCCTGGCTTACACTCAGCTTGATGTCTGTCTCCTGCAGACTTCTTCAAGAATTATGGCCACTAGCACACAGCTAGTCTCTAGCACACAGCTACTACCAAGCAGCTCCTTGCCGCTTTTGGCTTCCACCTCTCCTTGGTGGAGCCCTCCTGACTCCTGTCTTCCAGGTGGAGCCCTCCTGACTCCTATCTGCCGGGGTGGAGCCCTCCTGACTCCTATCTGCCGGGGTGGAGCCCTCCTGACTCCTATCTGCCGGGGTGGAGCCCTCCTGACTCCAGTCTGCCGGGGTGGAGCCCAGAACTCTGATCCTGACTCTCTGAAAAGGCCTGCACACACCTGTGCAATCAGTCTCCTGGCCATTCCCAAAACCTGGTCCCAGGATTGGAGATTTCATCCCTCCCAGATCTCTTTGAAATCTCCAGGCTCCAGATCCCAAAACAGACCTTACAAACAAAGGAGGAAAGTGAAAAGCCACTTTCCTCCGTATCAAACACTTACCCTGGAGCCCCTCAACCTGCCTAGTTGAGAATCCTGGGTGACAGATCGTCACACTGTCACAGGCCCAATTAGCCATTTTCCCTCCCCGGTGTCATGTGACTCGTTACTGTTACAAGGTCTCAGGTGTGAATGGGGAGCAGGTGTGTTAAAATTGGTGTTCTCGCTCTAATAACTACAGTGTGAGCTGGAGTTTGCCTTTATTTTGTTAGTGTATCCAAATTTTGCTAGTGCATCTAGCACTCCCCTCCCCCTCAAAATGACAATGTTGGTGTCCAAAGGTGCCCCCTGTGCTCCCTCATCCAGAGCGGGGGGCACTCTAATACAGGAGATGTGTTACTGGCCAGATCACCAGAGGGGAAAATATTAAAGAAAGAAAACTAATGCAGCCACCACATCTAATGATTGGTAAGCTGCAATATATTACATTTTTGTTTTTTGTAACCTCTTGACACTCATGAAATGCTTTAACGCCCATATGCTGCACATACGCCTCGATGCTCTACGTTTCTGTGCTCAGAGCGAACATACTGAGCGCTCTCAGCGCAGTAACCCAGTGGTCATAGACAGCTCTTGGTCTAGTCATGATCTGGACCAGGCAGGATGGGTTCCCAATCATGCGATCACTGTGACAGCCTATCGCAGTGGTCATGTGTTTTGGAAGTCCATCTCGCCCATGGGTGTAAAAGCCCATTTGAAAGGAAGTGTTCTTGAGCTACTTTGTAGCGTTTGTTGCGCATAGGGCAGCCCATTCAAGAGAAAAAAAGGGAGTGGGAACACGCTCAGTTGTGAATGCAATGTACTAGGTTGAACTTTTTTAAGCAGCAAGGATGACCAAGGAGGAGAGGTGAGAGTTAAAAAAAACTGATCCATCAAAGTTGCATTCTTATCTATACTGATGCCACCTCTGTGAGATAACATAGAAGTCTATGGGACCAAGTCGCACTGGGAGTCGCACAAAAGTAGTGCAGGAACTATTTTTTTACGCTGCGACTTGAGTCGCACCAATTGAAATGAATGTATTTCGACTTGTTATGCAACTTTCTGTGTCATATGTCGCAGCACACTAATGTAAACCAGGGTTTATATTTAGATATTTACTTATCCATTAATGTGTTCTGCATTCATTTTATAGCAACAGGGTCACTTAACTTTTAAAAGTTAGAATCTGTGTCACCTATGTAGTCATTTTTTTTTCTTGAAGGAAGTTGCATACTGACAAGAAATCCAAAATATGTTTTTTTAAATACATAAGCCTCTAGGTGGTCTCTTTGATGTGTCTTCAGACACACTGACCCGACAAGGACTTAAAGGAGTGGAAGGGTCCTTCAGGAACCCAAATGAAAAATCTTTTTTTGTGTTTATGGAATGCGGCTGGATGAGAGATGAGACATAAAGGCTGGGCGTGTTGGGTGGGGAGCGTATGAAAAGAGACGCATTTGGTATTCTGACAACGCAAGCCAGGCACAGAAACCTTCTCTATGACTGGAAAGGAGCAAATTGATTCGCTCATCTCTATCAATGACGTTACATGGATTATGCAACACTCAAGAATTACGCCTGGCGTCTGCTGTCACGTTGGGTTATTGTTATCAAATGGGAGATGTCAATGTGTAAAAATAACATGTTTTGGCCCATTGCCTAGATGAAAGATGTGTATTTGTAAGGGAGAAATATGAGGGTGAACACCTATCAATCTGTATTGTACTCCTCGTAGGTGGACTTCGTTCTTCACATAGCTAACAAATTTGACATTGTGAAGAAGGGCAGGAAGCTAGTAAAGATTAAATATTCATTATCAGAGATAAGGTTGGGTGTCCATCTCTAGCTGAACTCTGAACTTGCATTCTTTTTTGACTCTGATGAGTTGCAGGGTGGGAACATCCTGTCACGTAGCTCATTGTAATCAACAAAAAGTTCAGGTTTGGAGTTTATCTAGAGATGAACTAGGCACATGCCAAAGCACATCTCTGTTTGTTAACCATCTTGTTCTATTATGCCTTTATAGAGACTATCTAGGTATTCCTGGTGCCCAATCATCAAAGGGTCATTCAACCCAAAGCTGATATTTCAGTGTTGGTAGGTGCTAGAGAGTTAATTCTAGGTAGCTCTATTGGTGAAACAACTGGACTTTCCAGGTCTACACACCTTCAGTGCCCATTATAAGGGGCCTTCCTTCTCCTCACTGGATTTCTAATTTATGGAGAATGTAACAGAAAGAAATGGAACACACAAAAGTGGGCAAGAACACCCAAAACTCCTAAGTGGACAGCAGCATAGGCAGGAAATATTGCAGGTGGATCCTACTGTTTGAGGAACCAAGACGTATAAGAAGTAAGGGACTGGCTCCACCGATATATTAAACTTCTTTATTGGGTACGCTGATCCTTGCAAAGAATATAAGGCTGAACAAACATGTCAATCTTTAGGACCAATTGTACTCCTTGTATATGAACTTCATTCTTTGCATAGCTAACACATTTGACATTGTAGAGGAGTGCAAGAAGATAGTAAAGTTTAAAAATTCATTACTAGACTTACTTCTTCTCCTTGTGGACTCCTAGAGGATTCAAATCATTTACAGTCCTTCAGATATCCCATCGCTTACCTTCCACTGAACTCTTTACATATTTGCAGGCCAAACACTTCATGCTGTCAATAGTGCACCTTGACCCCTTAACATTGACTCCCTTTGAGTTTAAGTGCAAAAATGATCCACATTCAATGGGGCTACCCACTGAAATCTTAACCTCTAACAGCAGGGGGCACCCCTAACCTATGTAGGTAAATGGGAAAGTGATCTATAATTAGATGTTGACCCTGAACAGTGGAACCAAATCTGGGCCACTACTAAATCTTCCTCTTGTAATACCGCAGTGGTGGAGGTTAATTACAAAGTACCACTCCGGAGGTACATGGTCCCCACTAGGCTAGCCCACATCAATCCCGACACTTCCATTCACTGCTATTGTGGCAGCTCAGAAGCAGGCACCTTTATTCATACCTGGTGGTGCTGCATCTGTGATGCCAGGTTTATGATATGCTAAGCACGCTTTATCACCAAGTGGTGCCACTAAGTCTGCTGGAGGTCCTCCTCAACCATAACCCAGAGGGCTTATCTAAACTCCGATTTCATATAATGGTGAATATCCTTACAGCTATGAAGCAGGTGATTGCAGAAGCATGGCTAGCAAGCCACCTGTTTGTCTCGGAGGTCAAACCGTGATTACAGTGGACCCTACCTAATGAAAAGCTTACCGCTAGGCTCCATGGCAACATGACCAAGTTTGGGAACTGCAGGGCTGCATTTACCATAATGCATTCATAGGTCAGTGCCTAGGACAATGAGGCAGGGGTTCAGGTAGAGAGAGGTATAGAGACTAGAAATCCAGATTATGTACCATCTCTGGTATGACACTAGATCCAACACACATCTCATGTGTTGGGATGTGCTGGAAGTGCTTTAAGAGAAGACCCCTTTTAATGGTCTGACTAGTAGTAGTTAGCTACATTCAGCTGGATTTCTTCTGTAATGTTGAAGATGTTTTGTAGCTTCTCCAAGCTCCATCTTCAGTTCCAACTGGACCTGAAGAAGTGGTTTGAAGAAGCTACAATCATCAACATTACAGAACAAGTCCAATTAAATGTGACCAACTACTACTAGATAGACCATGACATGGATAAACGGGAACCTTCATTGACTTCACTTTCAATGAAAAATAGAAAATCTGATTTAGTATAACAGTTGAATCAATTTTCAAGATTTTATATAACAAAGCACCTTTGTCTGGTAAATAGGCAGGGTGTTCGTTCATTGGGGGCCAACTCAAGGAAGGGGTCCACAGTAAGCCAGTGTCTTTTTACTAAGCTTTGTTACAGTGCCATCTGGTGGCTGAATGTTGAAATACCTCAAGTCTAAATCTGCACCTTTGTTATATCCCCATCTAGTGGCTGAATTCTGGTAAACCTCACTGCTAATCCACAGTTCTATCTAGAAAAACATCCAGAGCTTCATTTCCCATCCTGAAGCAAAGTGACATTGCTGTAATCATTTACATGTTTGCTGTCATTGTTTGTGTTACACTGATTGTAATTACAACTACAATCTGATTTGTTCCTATGGGCAGTGTATTCGTTTTTCTTCAGCTTATATTGCTGTTATGTAGGAGTAGAGACAGCAGAAAGTATCATCTAGTGCACAGGCATCAAACACAAGGCCCACAGGCCGAATCCAGCCATCCAGGCCATTTCATGTGGCCCTTGCACCTCTCCTGCAGGTACCCCCTTGTCTCTGCCCCCACCTTGTCTCAGCAGTCGGCAGCAGAGAGGAGAATAGAACTCCTCTGCCAAATCCTGCACCTCTCAGTGCAGCTGCAGCACCCCCTCATCTCTTCCTCCCCTGGTCTCAGCATTCAGTAGACTCTGGTAACTGACTCCACTCCTCCTCTGGTCCTCCTCCAGACCCTGCACTTTCTGCTTTCCAGCTCTGACCCTAAAGGGGGTGCACAGTGATGCTAGGGAGGGTGTGGGATTCTTGGCATCTGATTTAATGGTGGGTGGGGTGCTCTGGACATCTAGTATTACAGATACAACCGGCCCTTTGAGGGTAACCCTAATGCTGATACAGCCTACGATGAAATGGAGTTTGACACCCCAGATCTAGTGACAGAAAAAAAGTAAAGATTGTTAGGCTTAGAGCAGTAAAAATTACAAGAATGTCCCCCGATCATCTCTATGGTATAGGAATCCAGAAGCGGTCACTTCCGGTTTTCGCCGGATGTCAACAAAGCCATTTTTGGCTTAGGAATGCATCTGATTACACCGATCTTGGATTTATCAGATGCTTTTAAGGGCAGAAGAGACATCTAATAGAACCCAGATGTCTTAGTAAAGAGTCACTGTCACTGCTTATTGCTATCACAAGGGATGTTTACATTCCTTTTGTTAGCAATAAAAGAGATTATAAATAGGGACAGTGTAAAAATAAAAAAAATTTAATCAAATAGATAATACCATGAAAATTATTTTGTAAAGCACCCCTGTCCCATGATGCTCACACGCAAGGGCAAACTCATGGGTAGGTCCCGCACGCATACATAAATCGACAATCGCACCACACATGTGAGGTATTGCTGCACACATCAGAGCGAGAGCATTGAGCAATAATTCTAGCACCACTCCTCCTGTGTAGCTCTAAACTGGTAATCTGTAAAGGCTTCTAAAGATTTTAAAATACAGTAGTTTGGTGCCATTCCATGAGCATGCACTTTTAATGCTTGACATGTTAGGTATCTACTTACTTGGTGTAACACTATATTGTACCATAAAATTGGGTATTTTAGTATGTTTGTGTGCATTAAAACTCATTAAAGTATATTCTTTCCCAAAAAATTGCATTTGAAAAACTGCTGCGCAAATACAATGTGACATAAAAAAAATGCCAAAACCCACCATTTCATTCCCTAGGGCCTCTGCTTAAAAAAATGTAATGTTTTGGGGTTATAAGTAATTGTCTAGCAAAAATACTGATTTTTACATGTAAAAAGAAAGTGTCACTAAAGGCCTGGTCTTCAAGTGGTTAAAAAAACAAAAGCTAAAGCAAAAAAAAAACAGGCTTTGCTGCAATATTTACCTTCAAGCCAGAGATTCCCCCCCCCCCCCATAACTTTTTCTCTGCGCTAGATGTGCTCAGTCTGATGGCTAATGTCATTCAACCTATTTGCTCTGAGCCCAGGCCTTTGACATGCTTCAGTCTGTGACTAGACAGTAAAGGAAGAAGCAGCACAGTAATGGGCTCAGCTCTTTGGCACTCTCCTTTCTCCTCCTATCAGCATGAATTTGGCAGCATATGAACTGGTTGGCTCCTTGTACTTCTACTTCTTCTTCAACTCCAGCTCTGTTGTGCAGGGACTAGAGGAGACTTATTAGTCTCTTATAGTCTCTTATTAGCAGGCGAAATTCAGGAACTTACATTGCTTGCATTTAAAAAACATTTAATGATGTATTCATAAATACAGTGCTACATTTATTCGTAGTTTTATGTCTGCATGGAGTTCATCTTTAAGTTGAACCTCCCTAAGAGAATTACGGGGCTGCCATTCTAATGAGCATTAGAAACATATCTCAGCATTCATGTTGGATGGATTTTTGGCTTGTAAACCTTGTTGTAGAACCAAAATTTGCCAGAACGAGGATATTCGTGTACACTGTGGAGAGTCTACAATTCAGCTAAATGGGAATATCTTCACCTGTTGTGTGTATGGAAGGACCCGAATAGTCCATTCTAGGTATGCATACAGTATATCAGCCATTCTCAACTGGGCTTCTGTGGAACCCTAAGGTTCCTCTAGAGCAAGGTTTCTCAACCAGGGTTCCTCCAGAGGTTTCTAAAGGTTCCTTGAGCAAAGAGCAATTTCTGCCTCTCAGATAAGTTCCCACTGACACCATTGATCTTTTTTAGTTTTCAGTAAGGGGGTAATTCTTTCCTATGAACACAAGTGTAAGGAGTATTCCTCCCACTGACCATCACACTGATGTATCTTGAGTTGCAGATATAGTAATTTATAGCAGGGGTTCCATGAGACCCGGAAGTTATTTCAAGGGTTCCCCTGTGTCGAAAATGTTGAAAATGGCTGTTCCAGAGGCTTCCAGGGGATCCTTGAGCTGTGGTTGATTGACCTCCCATCTGATGGTACATGCATAATTTCAGAACCAGCACCACTTGGCAGAACCACAAATGACCTCTTTATCTAAATGTAAGGGTGGCATCTTGACCATTTTTTGACGAACCACCAATGTAAGGAGCATTTTCCCACTGATCCCCAGTGAATTTGTTTTAGCAGGGTTTCCCCAAGACCTGAAAATAGGTTGAGAAAGACTATTCTGTATCATAAAATGCCTACTAACCTCTTATTCTTTCTGACATCGGAGGATCTAGTGAGTAACTATTACAACACTATTGTGGAAGTAATATTTGTGTTTGATCACACTACACTGGGGAAGCTTTCCATGACAGCACTACACATTTGGAAATTCTATTACTAGACCACTTATCATCTTTTTTATGTTAGCAGCTTATTAATGTGCATGGGAAATGCAAGCTTTACCTGCTTTGAAGATTTTTGAGCTTTCACAGAATTGTATGCTAATGCAATAATCATCACACTTCAGTTTGGTTCTGTGAATATAAAATGATTTCTTTATTCATTCTGGCCTCAAGTTTTGAGGAAGCTTAATACAAGCTTATATTATTGTGCATGCAATCCAATGCTTGCTGGTGAAAGGCCTTGGGGGCTCGCAGGTGGGATCCATTGGCCTGGGCCCACTTGTAAGTTAAATCAGCCCTGTTTTGGTATTTTTATTGATACTCAATAAGCAGAGTATGTTGTGGTTTTAATGTTTCACATCATGGGTAGAGATGCTATTGCCATGATTACAGAGTGACCCGGTGCAGCACAGAGTTCTTGTCCATCCTTGTAAGGGAAATATTGGGTAGAGACCTTGGCAGAAGGCCTCAGTGGCACATCCACTCATAACTGGTACACCGTGACTTGATGTGCCTGATAAAAAAAAAAGTATCATTAACTGACCATCAGCAGAGTATAAAAGTAAAAAAAACAGCCTTACATGGGACTTAAATGAGCCTATCTATATTGAAGCCCAACTCTGGGAATCTTTTTCTAATACCTGCCAAGGGGCCTTAGAATCATTTAAAGCAACAGTGAAGCTTAATTTTTTTTTATTTATTTATGAAAATAACAAACATGTTATGCATACCTGCTCTGTGCAATGGTTTTGCACAGAGCAGCCCCAATCCTCTTCTTCTGGGGTCATCAGCCTGAAAAAGTAAGCAATAGAATAAAAGCATAAACTACCTCCTGGGAGGAGGAAAGGAAGGAGGTGATTGTGGAAGGGGGGCGCAGCAAAGCTGGACTTTAAATTTTAAACATACCTGTTATTAAAATAGCCAGCAAAGCCTTTTCTGTGCCCCTCTCTGATTTAGTTTCGCTGTGCTACTTGGACTAGACTTTCACTAACTTCATGGCTAAGCTCACTTAATATGCACATGCATACTGGTTTGTTTAAAATCAATGACAATATTCAGCATCAGCGGAATGAGAAGGAACTCACAAAGGCAGGTGGGCACACTCAAAACCTCAGAGTAATCAACTCACAGCCAGGGGCGTACGTGCCGCGAGGAAAATAAGGCACCTGCCTTGGGTGGCATTTTTCAGGGGGCGGCATCTCCCCCAGCCAGAAGGGACCAGTGCCGTCTACTAAGGGCTGTGCTCAGGCGGGGGGGTGGGCTCAGCTGTGTTCAGGCAGGGGGGGCTGGCTCGTGTGTGCTCGGGTTGGCTCGTGTGTGCTTGGGCAGGGGAGGGCGAGCTGTGTTCGGGCGAGGGCGGGCTCGTGTATGCTCAGGCAGGGGGGCGGTTTGACTGTATTCGGTTGCAGGGAATAGATAAGGGGGGCTTGGGAGGTCTTAACCCCCATCCAGAGCACCCTGCCTGGAGCCACGTGGCTCAGCCTTACCAACAAGCAGGCTGTGCATCGGAGACGGATGACATCCACCACCGCTCCGCTGCCCTGTGTTGTCATTGTCAGCACTAGTGGGGACGGGGAAAGCATGTGATTGGTTGCTAGGACATTGGCAGTCCTAACAACCAATCAGGTGCTTTCCCCCGCCCCATTCAGAGGAGGAGGAGGAGTGCTGCAAGGACAGGACTTCCTTCTTCCAGCTCGTGTAGCTGCCTGGAGGAATGAGATGGAATGGACCCTGAGATAAGGGGGGTTAGGAGGATCCTAATGTAAGGGCAGGGGTAACTTTGGGGACCCAAATTAAAGAGAATGGGCTCTAGGGACCCTGATGTAAGGTGGGGGACTCTAAAGACCATGATGTATAGGGGGACCCTGATGTATTGGGGGGACTTTTGGGACCCTGATGTAAGGGAAGGGACTATGGGGACCCTTATTTAAGGAAGGGGATCAGGGTCTCTGGGGGACCTTGATGTATGGGGAGGGTCTATGGGTGGAGGGACTCTGGAGACCATGATGTAAAGGTGGACCCTGATGTATTGAAGGGGGGCTCTTGGGACCCTGATGTAAGTGGTAGGGACTATGGGGACCAGGATTTAAGGAGGGGGGCTCTGGGGGACCATGATGTAAAGGAAGGGTCTATGATGATCCTGATGTAAGGTGGGGGGACTCTGGAGACCATGATGTAAAGGACTGACCCTGATGTATTGGGGGGGATTTTTGGGATCCTGATGTAAGACGGGAAGACTCTGGGAAACCTAATTTAAAGAGGGGGCTCTGGGGGACCCTGATACAAGGGGATGGGCTATGGGGACCCTGATGCACATAAGGTGGGGGGACTCTGGAGACCATGATCTAAAGGGGAATCCTGATTTATTGGGGGGGCTTTTTGGACCCTAATGTTAAGGGGGGACTCTGGAGACCCTGATTTAAGGAGGGGAACTTTGGGGATCCTGATGCAAGGGGAGGGGTTGTTGAAGGGCTGGAGTTAACAGATGAAGGGGTGGATCCTAAACAGGAAGGAGTGGGGCGCAATTATAGTCTTGGGCAGCACAAAACCAAAATACACCACTGCTCACATCCCTGGTCTTGTTACTTCTTACCCATCAGGTCCACACACTGCGTCATCTGCCCCCTACACCGCATAGTACTGGCATCTTCTGGAGACGATCGGCTGTAACACTCCAAACCATTCTCCTCTCCGGCATCTTCAACTGAGAAGACAATCACACACTTGTTCTATTATTATATACTGTATATGAATCACTGAACTTTAAAGTGAACCTGAAGGGCGGAAATAAAAATTTGCTATCGTATAGGGGACATCTAGAAATGTTAATTGTGCCTAAGAACTTCTCTAAAAAATATACCTTTTGCCTTCATTTCACCTTGAAAAAAACAGTTGTTTTACTATGCCTAGGCAGCCTTGTGCCTTTCACTTTATAGAGGTATATCTACAGTGTGAGATCATCTAAAGCACTGCTGCCTCTGAATGCTAATTTCATGAGATTTGGAGTGAGATCTGGTGATGTCAATACTGTGCTGCTCACTGTTCTACTTGCTGGAGAGGAAGCTGTACCTGAGGACCAGCAGTGCAAGGATCTCCCTGTTCCTGCTTCATTGATTCAGTGGATATGATTCCTACAACTCTCCTGCTGCTGCTTCTTCGTTATTAACCTGCCAGATCACCAGTCATCGGGAGGCAGTTCTCATAAAAAACAAGCAAAGCTCTGCCTCTACCAAGATAGCCGCCTCCACACATAGACACAGTGCAGGACAATGCATTGTAAGGCCTCATGCATAAATGAGCTCAAAAACACTGCTTTTTTAGGCGTTTTAGCTTTTTTTTTCTTTGCCTCTAAATGCCTTTCATATTAGCATGTGTCCATACACACTACAGGCATTTACAGGAGTGTAAAGACAGGGATGTTTAGAGGTAAAAAAATCTCACCAAAGTCTCGTTCAGAAGAGGAGCCTTTGAGCATAAACAAAAGCTCAAAAGCGCCTAAATGCGCATAAATAGCATTAATGTGTATTAATGCTAGGCGCATTTATGTGTGTTCACCTGTTAATACATTATGATCGGGCCAGAATAAATTAACATTATGGCCAATATAATGCATTGCCATCAGACACACCAGCGCGAATACACGTGCTGAAACGTGGCTTTTTACTATGTTTTTCTGCTACTAAACTCCTGCAGGAGAGAAGGTGTCATATAGAGATTACAGTGTGCATGTGGCCTTAGTCCAGGTTCACATTGATGTCATTCCCCCTGGCCAGAGTACTTGTTGTCATTCTGGACTCCAACCTATCCTTCCAGCCCCAAGTCCAATCTTTAACAAACTCGTGCAGACTCCACCTCCGCAACATTGCTAAAATCCGCACGTTCCTAACCCCAGAAACCACTAAACAGCTCATCCACTCCCTCATCATATCACGACTCGACTACTGCAACTCCCTCCTCACTGGCCTGCCTCGCCGCTGGCTATCCCCGCTTCAGTCCATCCTGAATACGGCTGCCAGCCTCATTCACCTTTCCAACCGCTCCGTTTCCGCCACCCCCCTCTGCCAATCCCTCCATTGGCTTCCGATTGCGCAACGGATCAAATTCAAAATCCTAACACTGACGTACAAAGCCATCCACCATACTGCCCCGAACTACATCTCCGACCTAATATCCAAGTACCGCCCAACACGCACACTCCGCTCCTCACAAAACCTCCTTCTCTCTAGTTCCCTGGTCTCCTCCTCCAGGACTTCTCCAGGGTGTCACCCATCCTCTGGAACTCCCTGCCCCAACCCATCAGATTATCACCTACTCTCCTCTCCTTTAGGCGCACCCTGAAAACCCATCTCTTCAGGGAAGCCTACCCCACCCCCTACTAACTTGCCGACCTCCTCCACACCTCCTACCACTCCATCCCCCACAGCTTTCTCCTCCTGTGCCACCATCCCCTCCCTTCTAGATTGTAAGCTCGAAAGAGCAGGGCCCTCAATCCCCTCATGTTTTGCATTGTATTGTATTGTTATTGTTCTGTCCCCCATTGTAATGTACAGCGCTGAGCAAACTATTGGCGCTTTATAAATACTGTATAATAATAATAATTCCAACAACTTAAACAAATTCCTCAGCAATCTGTTTGATCAGCTTTCAAAAGAAATATAGCACATCATTGGATAGACTAATAGTCTGTTATTTTTACCAACTATGTAACGTTATGTTATTAGCAAGCTGCTGTTTATCTTCCCTTTTCTTTTGGAAAATAAGCTGCAGCTTATTAACTTATAGCAACTCAATTTCTACCATTTTTAAGGTGCATGTAGGAGGGATAATTCATATCAAATACATAGACAAATTCCCCAGCAACCAGGTTTATCAGCTTTCAGAAGAAATGTAACATATTGTAGCACTTTAGCTGCTGTTGATCCACTCTTTTACATAGTTACTTAGTTATTTTTATTTTATTTTATATTTTTATGGTTGAACTAGATAGACTTTTTTTCAGCCATACTAACTATGTATGTAACTATGTATGTAACATAGTCTGGCTGAAAAAAAAACACGAAAGTCCATCCAGTTCAACCCCCAAAAAAAAAAGTTATAATCCAATACCTACAGTTGATCCAGAGGAAGGCAAAAAATAACAGGGAAGCATGATCCAAAAAAATTGTTCCTGATTCCCCGAAAGGCAATCAGATATTCCCTGGATCAACTTTACCTGTAAATGTTAGTATCCAGTTATATTCTGTGTATCTAAGAAAGAATCCAGGACTTTTTTTTAAAGCAATCCACTGAGCTGGCCAGAACCAACTCTTGAGGGAGTCTATTCCATATTTTCACAGCTCTCGCTGTGAAGAAACCTTTCCGTGTTTGAAGATTACATTTCTTTTCCTCCATACGTAAAGAGTGCCCCCTTGTCCTCTGTGATGACCTCAGGGTGAATAGCTCTACACTGAGTTCACTATATGAACCACTGATGTGTTCATACATGGAGAACATATCCCCCCTTATGTATTATACATGGAGATCATATCCCCCCTTATGTATTATACATGGAGATCATATCCCCCCTTATGTATTATACATGGAGATCATATCCCCCTTATGTATTTATACATGGAGATCATATCCCCCCTTATGTATTATACATGGTGATCATATCCCCCCCTTATGTATTATACATGGAGATCATATCCCCCCTTATGTATTATACATGGAGATCATATCCCCCCTTATGTATTACACATGGAGATCATATCCCCCTTATGTATTATACATGGAGATCATATCCCCCCTTATGTATTACACATGGAGATCATATCCCCCTTATGTATTATACATGGTGATCATATCCCCCCTTATGTATTATACATGGTGATCATATCCCCCTTATGTATTGTACATGGTGATCATATCCCCCCTTATGTATTATACATGGAGATCATATCCCCCCTTATGTATTATACTTGGTGATCATATCCCCCCTTATGTATTATACATGGAGATCATATCCCCCTTTATGTATTATACATGGAGATCATATCCCCCCTTATGTATTATACATGGAGATCATATCCCCCCTTATGTATTATACATGGAGATCATATCCCCCCTTATGTATTATACATGGAGATCATATCCCCCTTATGTATTGTACATAGAGATCATATCCCCCCTTATGTATTATACATGGTGATCATATCCCCCTTATGTATTATACATGGTGATCATATCCCCCCTTAATCTCCTCGTCTCAAGAAAAAATACATTCAGTTCCTCTAATCTTTCCTCATAGCTGAGCTCCTCCATGCCTCTTATCAGTTTAGTTGCCCTTCTCTGTACTTTCTCCAGTTCCCCAATGTTCTTTTTGTGAATTGGTGCCCAAAACTGAACTGCATATTCCAGATGAGGTATTACTAATGATTTATATTTCTTACAGAAATAAAAATAAGCTGCAGCTTATCAACCTCATGATCTTTAACCTCATCAATTCATACAAGTATCTTGGGAGTGGTAGTTAAAGTATTCAAGGCCTCTTTTGATTAAAGTGTTACTAAACCCACAACAGTAAAATCAGTCTGTATATGTAGTAAAGCATGCTTGTTATACTCACTGTGGAACCTAAGGGGTTAATCCTCTGCATTGTGTAAAAAAGGATGTTTGATCCTGACTTCTCTGATCCTCCCCTTCTTCCAGTGCTCCCCCTCTTATCTCCTGATAAGGCATATCATGTGGAGTCACTCTGCACATGTTCAGTTTGGTGTGTATTGCTGGAGAGGTTTTTTTTTTTGGGGGGGAGAGTGCATGTGATCAGCACAGGGCCAATCAGCACTGTCCAGACAGAGGTCAGGGGTTCTGCATCCTTCTACAGCAGAAAGAAAACTCCTCCTACAAGCTTTAACATGTGCTCTGCTGGACACTGATAGAAGTCACAAGCAGGGGTGGACTGACCATTCTGGCACTCGGGCACTGCCCAAGGACCCAGGGTCAGTTGGGGGGCCCCATGAGATGCCCCTGATACTTTTCAAAGGCTTTTTTGGGTGTGGTTTGAGTGTGGGTGAGGACACAGGGGCCCCATGATTTCCTATTGCCCAGAGGCCCCATGAGTTGTCACAAGACTGCTATATACTGCTGATGAGAAAAGGTATTTAGCAGTTTATATTTACTAAAATAATTGCATTTCCATGTTGTGTGTACTGTGGGAGATCAGATATAGTGAATGCAGGGTCCGGGGAGACCAGATATAGTGAATGCAGGGTCCGGGGAGACCGGATATAGTGAATGCAGGGTCCTGGGAGACCGGATATAGTGAATGCAGGGTTCTGGGAGACCAGATATAGTGAATGCAGGGTCCAGGGAGACCAGATATAGTGAATGCAGGGTCCTGGGAGACCAGATATAGCGAATACAGGGTCCAGGGAGACCAGATATAGTGAATGCAGGGTCCAGGGAGACCAGATATAGTGAATGCAGGGTCCAGGGAGACCAGATATAGTGAATGCAGGGTCCTGGGAGACCAGATATAGTGAATGCAGGGTCCAAGGAGACCAGATATAGTGAATGCAGGGTCCGGGGAGACAGGATATAATGAATGCAGGGTCCGGGGTGACCAGATATAGTGAATGCAGGGTCCTGGGTGTAGTAACACTTTGATCTTTTAGGTCTCAGATGTAGTTGGCAAAAGTGACTGTTGTAGACTTTGTTTTGAACAGCATGGTTGGTGACAGTTTTCTTTTTAATAAACATACTCCATGTGGACGGCCTTACCTGCAAAGTGTCCCTTATTGCACAGGCTGCCGTTGCAGCAGCGATGTCTGCAAGAATACGAAATCGGATTGTGCCCGTTACTGAAAGCAGCAAGTCCTGGACATGATGAACTATTGCTACAGCTCTTCATCATGGTGTGATGGATGTCTGCAATAAACAAAAGACAAAACAATAGAAACGCTATACTGGCACAGCCGGGGCCCATGCATCAACAGAAAACTGCGATACGCTGAAAATAAACATTGCCATATAGTATTAAAAAGACACTTCAGACATAAAAAGGGAGTGCTGCGTTCATACTGTATAAACAGCCAGTCATCGGCCTTGGAAGTGCATGTTATATGGCTTCATTGTGAATGCTCAGCTCCAGCCTTCCCTTCAGCCTCGCACAGTTGTACCGGATCTTCCCCTGGACTGAAATGGCTTACTCTGATTTCGCTGCACACTGTGAGCTTCTCACAGTGTGCATTAGAAGCTGCAGCAAGCCAGGTAGAGCTCCGCCTCATTTCCTGGCTGGAGGACACCCATCTAGCATCATCTAGTAGGTCAGGTTCACAGGTGTCAAACTGGTGGCCCTCCAGCTGTTGCGGAACTACAAGTCCCATGAGGAACTACAAGGCTGACAGTTACATGCATGATTCCCACAGGCAGAGGCATGATGGGACTTGTAGTACTTCAACAGCTGGAGGACCGTAGTATGGAGACCCCTGACTAGCAGGACAATAACTGGTGACACCCCCCTTCCCCAGCCTGACTGTCCCTTTCCACCCCTTCAATCATTTGATTTCATTCAGTTCTTTCAATTATGGAGGATCAGGATCACATGCGGGCGTTGCTTAGGACAGTCTGTATGCAAATATGACCTTCCTAGGAACGCCCATTTCTCCAGACTGACTTCCGCCCATCAAGGCATTTTGGTATTTGTATAACCCCTCCCACCACTTGCATCAGGGCTGAGGGCTCTTGAGAAGCAGGGTGCGGTGATATGGACAGCACCCTGCCAGCCCCTTCCACCAGCCATGTTCTGTCTGCATTGCATAGAGAAGCACTGTGAGCCTGTTGGGTCTAAAATAAGGTATGTATTGAAAGTGGAACGGTTTATTTAATTAAATGTTATTATCATTATTATCCTAGATTGTAAGCTCGAAAGAGCAGGGCCCTCGATCCCCTCATGTTTTGCATTGTATTGGTATTGTTCTGTCACATGTTCTGTCCCCCATTGTAATGTACAGCGCTGAGCGAACTATTGGCGCTTTATAAATACTGTATAATAATAATATAATAATCATTTGATAGAGGTGGGGGAATTGAGGTAGGAGCAACCAGGGAAGGCTTAAGGGGTTAGTGCCTGAATGAAATACTCACAGAACGTTGCTAGGACATTGCTAAGTGAGGTCTAGTCATTATTGTTCATCTCACATTGGTGAGCTTCTTCTCTGATTCAAACCCCCTAACATGATCTTTCTCTTCCCTAACACAGTAGCTCTGACCTCAGTATTTGGAAACTCACCCCTGTGATGGTGGAGGTGAGCAATAACATCTAGGCCTCACTTAGCAACATCCTAGCAACAGACTGGGAGTATTCCAATCAGGCTTCGAGCGGTAAATAAGATTGCCTCTCACTGCCATTATTAAAGGATATGAAAACCCAACATTTCATTTCCCTGATGTGTGCCTGCTGCACCATGTACTTGTAGGAAAAAGTATCCGGTTCTCTTTGTATTTCTTCCTTTGTGTGAAATCCCTGGTGTTCCTTCAGTCCCTCTGCTTTCCTATTAAAACAGACCACAGTACGCATGAGAGCACAGTGTGGTCAGTTCTCTAACTATACTGGGAACTCAGCCTGCTCTGCCCTAATGATCACACTTGTCTTGACACCCCCCCCTCATAGCTATTCACTGGGAAGACCAGTGTGCTGTTGTGCCCATTTACACCCGCTGACATCCAATCTGATCCACCAAAAGGAGACAGATGGGGATCAGTTCCCCTTCCATCCATCGGATTGCATGGCAGTTGGATGGAAAGGAACTCACGGTCCGTTTCCATCCAACTGCCTGCTCTGTATAGGCAGAGCCAGGGGCGGACTGACAACTCATGGGGCCCCCGGGCAAAAGGGGATCATGGGGCCCCTGTGTCCTTGCCCAAACTCAAAAAAGCCTATGAAAAAGGTACCAGGGGCATCTCATGGGGCCCCCTACTGACCCCAGGCCCTCAATAGGGGATCATGGGGCCCCTGTGTCCTTGCCCAAACTCAAAAAAGCCTATGAAAAAGGTACCAGGGGCATCTCACGGGGCCCCCTACTGTGCCCGAGCTTCCAAATGGTCAGTCCGCCCCTGGGCGGAGCGGACATGGACCTGTCATCCGCTTGCTCAGCACAGATCAGTAGACAGATCCCCTGTTGAGCAAGCAGATGCGCTGACGGGTCTGACCCGTGTAAGCACTGATTCACATATATGCAGCCGTGCAGGCCGTGTTTTGCGCAGGCACAAGAGCCCATTAATTTGAATGGACTCCCGTGCCCCGGGACACTCAGGGACGAAGTCCCTGCACTTTTTTGGAACCTCGGTCCCCAGTGCAGTTGCGATTCCCAGTGTGGGCGGCGTGCCATTAGAATTAATGGCACCCACCTGTGGGTCTGCATTCTTCTGTGTGGGTGGTGCGGCTGCACGGATTTTTGTGCGGATCCACAGCAGCACCACCCGCACAGATGTGAACCGAGCCTTAAAGGGGACTTAGATTATTTATTTATTTCAGGTACTTAGTGCCGTCAATTTATGCAGCGCTTTACATATATATTGTACATTCACATCAGTCCCTAAACCTCAAGAGGCGTACAATCTAAGGTCCCTAACTCACATTCATACACACACATACTAGGGCCAATTTAGACAGGAGCCAATTAACTTACCAGCATGTCTTTGGAGTGTGGGAGGAAGCCGGAATACCCGGAGGAAACCTATGCAGGCACAGGGAGAACATGCAAACTCCAGGCAGGTGGTGCCGTGGTCGGGATATACTTTAATTTAAATATAACTAAAGGGTGCATTCTTTTTTTCCGCAGAGAGTTCCACTTTAATATAAGAGAAGGATTGTAGGTACTCATAGTACAGTCTGAACCAGGGGCATACTGACAACTCATGGGGCCCCCGGGCAATAGGGGATCATGGGGCCCCTGTGTCCTTGCCCAAACTCAAAAAAGCCAATGAAAAAGGTACTAGGGGCATCTCATGGGGCCCCCTACTGACCCCGGGCCCTCGAGCAGTGCCCGAGTTTCCAAATGGTCAGTCCGCCCCTGGTCTGAACAGAGCTTTAATGAATACCTTTATGAGCTTTTTTCATATTTTACTTTTTCTCCCCTTAAAATCAGGAATGTGACCTACAAAACAAAAGCGTTGGTTTTGTGGCATGTACTACCCTAATTTTTCCACTAAGTGGCGCTGCCTCCCAGTAAAACTCTGGTGCTGCATGATGAGGTTGTTGAGAGCTGTCAGATGAGCTATGTACACCACCTAAGTGCATAAAGACTATTCTTTTAATGTGGGCCTTGATATACCTGTCAAATCACAGCACAGCTGACCATTTTCCCGGTGTTTTTCTAACATCGAGCTATTTTTTTGCCCTAATGGCGATGGGTTATTAAGGTGGGTAAGACCGCTCTTAAACCCATCCTAATCTGTCAGGACTAATGCACTGCCACCAGAGCATGTTATTAAGAGCAATTTAGGCTTCAGGAAAGCAAAACCTAGCAAATGGACCCGCATGCTAAAACCACGGACAGCAACTTGAACTTCATGTAATATTCTGACCTCGCCGAATCATAAGGGTTTATATAAATTGTTTCCTTTTTTATCATATGAGAAGAGTAACAGAAACAAACTGATCTTTTCAAAAATAACAAAAGCAACAAAACTCAGTCCCTAATAATGTAATCATAATAGAAAATAACACAAATAAAACACAGGATAATAAAAGCTGATTTCCCATTCTGAAAATGCTAGTTGCCTGGCTGTCAGGCTGACAAGGAAGAGAAACACTAACCCACAAGGAGTATGCAGATGAGCACTTGGCTGGTAATTATCCTTTATAAGTGTCTATCCCAAAATGATAGTCTTGGTGCATTAAACTGAAGGACATTGTAGGGGATACCTAAATTTTGCCTTGGTGCTGGTTCCATGTTCTCATTGTGGGTTTAATGCTCTTGGTGCTGGCAACTTTGTCTTTGCTTTCAATGTGGGCTCAATGCTCTTGTTGCTGGCTTCTTGCTCTTGGTGCTAGTTCCTTGCTCTCAGTGCTGGTCCCATGCTCTTGGTACTGGCTCCTAGCTCTCAGTGTTGGTCCTATGCTCTTGGTACAGGCTCCTTGCTGTCAGTGTTGGTCCCATGCTCTTGGTACTGGCTCCTTGCTCTCAGTGTTGGTTCCATGCTCTTGGTACTGGCTGTTTGTTCTCAGTGCTGGATGCATGCTCTTGGTACTGGCTCCTTGTTCTCAGTCCTGGTTCCATGCGCTTGGCACTGGCCCATTGCTCTCAGTGCTGATCCCATGCTCTTAGTACTGGCTCCTTGTTCTCAGTGATGGTTCCATGTTCTTGGTACTGGCTCCTTGCTCTCAGTGTTGGTTCCATGCTCTTGGTACTGGCTGTTTGTTCTCAGTGCTGGTTGCATGCTCTTGGTACTGGATGATTGTTCTCAGTCCTGGTTCCATGCTCTTGGTACTGACCCCTTGCTCTCAGTGCTGATTCCATGCTCTTAGTACTGGCTCCTTGCTCCTGGTGCTGTTTCCATGCTCTAAGTACTGGCTGTTTGTTTTCAGTGCTGGTTCCATGCTCTTGGTTCTGGCTTCTTGCTCTCAGTGGGGTTCAATGCTCTTGGTACTGGTTCCTTGTTCTCAGTGCTGGTTCCATGCTCTTGGTACTGGCTCCTTGTTCTCAGTGCTGGTTCCGTGCTCTTGGTACTGGCTCCTTGTTCTCAGTGTTGGTTCCATGCTCTTGGTACTGGTTCCTTGTTCTCAGTGTTGGTCCCATGCTCTTGGTACTGGCTCCTTGATCTCAGTGCTGGTTACATGTTCTTGGTAGTGGATCCTTGCTCTCAGTGTCAATTCCATGCTCTTAGTACTGGCTCATTGCTCCTGGTGCTGGTTCCATGCTCTTGGTACTGGCTATTTGTTTTGAGTGCTGGTTCCATGATCTTGGTACTGTCTCCTTTCTCTCAGTGCTGGCTCCATGCTTTTGTTACTGGCTCTTTGCTCTCAGTGCTGGTTCCATGCTGTTAGTACTGGCTTCTTGCTCCTGGTGCTGGTTCCATGCTCTTGGAACTGGCTCCTTGTTCTCAGTGTTGGTTGTATGGTCTTGGTACTGGCTCCTTGTTCTCAGTGCTGGTTCTATGCTTTTGGTACTGGCTCCTTGTTCTCAGTGCTGATTCCATTCTCTTGGTACTGGAATGATTGTTCTCAGTGTTGGTTCCATGCTCTTGGTACTGGTTCCTAGTTCTCAGTGCCGGTTCCATGCTCTAAGTACTGGCTGTTTGGTCCTGGTGCTGGCTTCATGAACTTGGTTATGCTTCCCAGAATGTTCTTGGTACTGGTTCCTTTGCTGCTGGTGCTGGCTTCAGGAACTTGGTTCTGCTTCTCTGCTCTTGGTGTTGGCTATTTGTTGTCAGTACTGCCTCTCTGCTCTTGGTGGTGGTTCCATGCTCTTGGTACTGGCTCCTTTCATTTGGTTCTGATTGACTGATCTTGGTGCTGGCTTTATGACCTTGGGGCAGGATGCAAGCTTTCAGTGCTGGTTCCATGCTCTTTGTGCTGGCCCCATGTGTTTGGTGCTGACTCAATGCTCATGGTGCTGGTTCCTTGCTTTTGCTGCTGACAGAATGCTCTTGGTACTGGCTCCTTGTTCTTGCTGCTGATTCCTTGCTCTTGGTACTGGCTCCTTTGCTGCTGGTACCGGCTTCATGAACTTGGTTCTGCTTCTCTGCTCTTGGTGTTGGCTCTTTGTTGTCAGTACTGCCTCTCTGCTCTTGGTACTGGTTCCATACTCTTAGTACTGTCTCTCACATGCATGTAGACCGCAGTATTTATTTATTAATCTACTATTCCTTAGAGCTACCCTTCCCTCTCTGCAGGGCATTGCTGGCAACTGTGAGGGCCTGTTCACATATAAACATGCATTAAAATGAAAAATGGATGTGCATTGCCTTCCATTGGCATGCACTTTTATGTGCATTGACACAAGTTTTTTTATGATCTTTTTGGATTCTTTTAAGGGTCAAAATAGTAAAAAGCTTCTATTTTTCTTAATAGATTTGCATTGTGTTGATGTGCGTTTATAATTAAAATATCTGCATTGTGTTAAAATGCATACATGTAACATTTTAACGCAATGCACCCCAATGCACATGACACCAGCATTGTGGTGTGAACAGGAGACATAGAAAACAATTGTTTTCTATGTGTTCTTCCATTGGCCTGCGTTCTTCCAGGTCACTGCAATATGTGTGAACAGGGCCATAGTCATACAAAACTATATATACCTTGGCTGTTCTTCCCCTTCTCAGCCGTTAGATGGTGCTCTACATACAGAAAGTATATGGTCTCAGTACTAGTAGCTGAGATTTGGTAGCAGCAATCATTTACATGCTGTAAGATTTAAGCACCTACATCTAATTATTGTGGTTGTTGGGGTTGTCAGGGAATCTCATTTACATATATTAAGGATCTGGGAATAACTCACCAGGTACTTTAAAACATTTTTACAATATAATTTCACATATTTGCTAAACAGGCGAGTAAATAATAAATTACACTT